>NW_026900160.1:0-137860 GCF_033153095.1 Gastrolobium bilobum
TTGGATTTGTTTAGTCTCTCATCGTTTGGTAGTGCGGATCGTCCTAGACTTAAGGATGTCATCGAACACTATGTCCTAGGGTTATACTTTGACTGTACAACTCTATCCGCCTGAAACATGGGGAGAACAGTGTACTCTTGGGTATAACTTGAATACATGAGTCTAGATGGACATGCCGAGAGACTCATAGTCCCCTATAAGGGATTAGTCGTTCACAAGACCGGTGGAACTTGGATGACTTCTAATTGACTCAGGAATCTATGCATAGTAAGTGATCATGAGGAGTCATGATCAATCTTAGAGTCAATAGAAAAAGATTCCTAGTTCTATGAAAAGCTATATTTAGTCAACAAGAGAGATGATACTATTTCCTTGCTCTCGACTAAATGTGAATGACGATATGAGGGATGATTCCGACACGGTATCCAAATTAGAAAGGTAGATCACTTGGTCAACTCAGTTAGTTCTGGGGCCGCAGAGCATTGCTAGTGTCTTATATGGTCATTAAATGAATTTGGTCTGTTAAAAGAGTTTAATTGGTCCAAGTTCATTTATGTCAATTAATAATTGGGCCTAATGGGTCACACACAAAGGTTATTCCTTGTTGCAAGCAGGTTTGGGCCAATAATAAGTTATTGGGTTTTATCAAGACTATGAGTTGAATTGGATTCCAAACCCAATCAAAAACATGAGCCACATTTGGCCCTTTAGAGCAAAATTGTTTCTTGCTAATGGGATCAAATGTTTAGTTAGGCCCAGCAGGGTCTTTGGGCCATGGATCCTAGAAAGTCAAAAGTTGATTTGACCAAAATAAGTTTTGGACAAAATTTGAAATTTGAATTTTGAAATTTGAATTTTGAAATTTTGAATTTTGAAATTCGAATTCAAATTTAAATTACGAAATTCGAAATTGAAATTTTGAAATTTGAATTTTGAAATTTTGAATTTCAAATTTGAATTCAAAATTTGAATTACGAACTAGGATAACAATGAAGTTTAAAATTTGAATTTAAAGTTTGAAAAGTTTAAAATTTGAATTTGAAATTTGAACTCATGAGATTGGTTTGTTGATTGATATCTAATGAAGATTGAATATAGATTTTCTGAACAGTTTTGTCTGAATTTAGAATTTAAACAATACTGTTGGAGCTACAAAATGGAGAAGATCATGGTGATGAATTTCGAAATTTTGAAGATGGTTCTTCTATAATCTAATTCAAAATTTCAACACTTGAATTTCATATTTTCAGCTCTTGGAATTTTTTTAAATTTTAGAGCCTCTGGAGAGATGTTGATTTCGAATTTTTAGCAAAAATTGGTGGAAGAGATATTCTCTCAAACTACTCAATCTTTCAATATCTTTGAAGATTTGTTTTTAAATTTAATATTCTGATTTTTTAAATTAAGAATCTTTAAAAGATCACTTGTGAAGATATAAGAAAGCAAGCATCTTTTCAGGGTCTACAAGAGACTGAAAAATCGCCCTCTCTACATGAGAAGCTCCTCTGTGTTTTTTTGAAAACAGATCATCACCTATTCTTCTCCATTTTTCACCCCACACCTAATCTCAAGACAACAATCACAGTCTTGAGAAAATTAATCAAACACTTGTAAATCCTCTAGCCTTCATTCGCCTAGCAAGTAATTAAGGGCAAAGGAGGATCAAGTAGAAGAGTTCTCTGCTGCGACATTGGAGATAGCTGTGTGGACTATTGTTAGAGGGCATAAGCCTTTTGAAGCCTACAGAAGATCGGAATAAGGTAATTCTAAATCCTCTCGTGTTTCAATGAGCGTTTTCTTTATAAATCACATGAGGGCATAGATTGTCTATGCATTCCGCTTTCAGAATGTCTGCGTACTGCTTGCTTCAATGTCTGCGGGAGCTTCAGCGTCAACATGAGCATATGGATGCTCCCTCTCATTATCCTACATCTGAAAGAGCTGTATGATAAGCAGGGAATGGTTGAACGCTTTGAAACCTCCAAGGAGCTGTTTGGCTGTTATATGAATAAGGTAGAATCAACACTTGCTGAGTTGTTTAGTCTACTCACCACTGCTGAGGGTGCTGTTAAGAAGAACAGGACCCAGGTTCTTCTGATTGGCAAGGCCAAGGGTAAGAACAAGTCTGTGAGGACAGACAAGCTCAAACCCAAGGGTCAAGCGAAGAAGAAGAATGGCAAGGGGAAGAAGGAAAAGTCAAAGGATAAGGTTGATGCTGTATGCTTCCACTGTCAGAAACCAGGACATTGGAAGAGGAACTGCCCGTTGTACCTTGAGAGCATCAAGGGGAAGAAGCATGGTGATGCTACTACCTCAGGTATGTTTACTATAGAAATTAATTTTTCAAGTGTTGATTCAACTCATATTTGCAATATGTTGCAGGTGCTTAAAAACCGAGGAGGTTGGAGAAGGACGAGGTGAATCTCCGGGTCGGTAATGGAGCAAGAGTTGCTGCCTTAGCTGTAGGAGATGTAGACCTTATTTTGCCTATGGGTTTTGTCTTACGCTTGTTTAATTGTTTCTATGTTCCGTCTATTTTCCGAAACATTATTTCTATTTCCCGTTTAGAACAGTATAGTTTTAACTTTATAATAAAGGATGGCAAGTTTTCTGTCATTATGAATGATTCTGTTTATGCTTGCGCATCACGGGTTAATGGTTTATACGTTTTGGATTTAGATACGAATAGTGACGTTCTTAGTATACAAACTAAGAAACCTAGATTAGATAGTAGATCCTATCTCTGGCATTGTAGATTAGGACACATCAATGAGACGAGATTGTCTAGACTCCATCAGGATGGTTATCTAGATTCCATGGATTTTGAATCCTACGGACCTTGTGAATCTTGTTTGGCTGGTAAGATGACGAAGACCAAGATTGATAAATTGGCGAGTCATAGAGCCAATGAGTTATTGGAACTCATTCATTCTGATGTATGTGGACCTATGTCTACGCAGGCTAGAGGAGGATTTTTCTATTTCATTACCTTTACTGATGATAAGTCCAGATACGGATATGTGTACCTTATGAGGCACAAATCCGAGGCCTTTGAAAAGTTCAAAGAGTTTAGGAATGAAGTAGAGAAACAACTTGGCAAGATGATTAAGACACTACGATCAGATCGGGGTGGTGAATACATGAGTCAAGAGTTTCAGAATTATCTAAGAGAGAATGGGATTCTCTCACAGTTGACGGCTCCTTACACACCGCATCAAAACGGTGTGTCTGAAAGGAGGAACCGAACCTTGTTAGACATGGTACGGTCTATGATGAGTAGTACGAAGGTCCCAAAATCGTTTTGGGGATTCGCTCTTGATACAACGGTATATCTTCTTAATAGGGTTCCGTCTAAGTCTGTTCCGACTACCCCATATGAGATATGGGGGGGAAGGACGCCCAACTTGAGTTACCTCAAGGTATGGGGCTGTCCAGCTTATGTCAAGACCCTAGCACCTGAGAAATTAGGAGCTAGGAGCGCATTGTGCTTCTTTGTAGGCTATCCCAAAGAAACTAAGGGATACTACTTTTACTACCCTGAGGACAACAAGGTAATTGTGTCCAAGAATGCTACTTTCCTTGAGCAGGATTTGATCTCTCAAGGAGATAGTGGGAGTAAGGTAGAACTTGAAGAAGTTCGAGACCTACAGGATCAGACAGCGGAGCCCGAGTCTGTTGATCAGGCGATGCCTCAATTAGAGGCAGTAGACACCCAGCCCCGTAGGAGCGCTAGGATTACTCGTCCACCTGATTGGTACGGATTTGTGATTGAGAATCAGCAAACCGTTGAGGATGACGAGCCTACTTCCTACACTGAGGCGGTCAAGGATGCTGACTCCTCAGAATGGCAGACAGCTATGGAATCCGAAATAGATTCGATGCATCAGAACAAGGTATGGACCTTGGTTCCACCACCTGAAGGAATAGTTCCTATTGGGTGTAAGTGGGTCTTCAAGAGGAAGACTGATGCTGATGGCAACATTCAGACCTATAAAGCTAGGTTGGTTGCGAAGGGTTACCGTCAAAGGCAAGGAATTGACTTTGAGGAAACCTTCTCACCTGTTGCCATGATCAAGTCTATTAGGATTATGCTAGCTATAGCTACATATCACGACTATGAGATTTGGCAGATGGATGTCAAAACCGCCTTCTTGAATGGTTTCTTGAAGGAGGAAGTGTACATGACACAACCCGAGGGTTTTGAGTCCAAAGGCCAGGAGCATATGGTATGCAAACTTCAGAAATCGATATATGGGCTAAAGCAAGCTTCCAGAAGCTGGAATCTTCGTTTTGATGAAGTTGTAAAGAGTTATGGCTTTATCAAGAATGAGGATGAACCATGTGTTTACAAGAAGGTTAGTGGGAGCGCTGTTGTTTTCCTTGTGCTTTATGTAGATGACATATTGCTCATCGGAAATGACATTCCCATGTTGCAATCCACGAAGATTTGGTTGTCAGAAAACTTCACCATGAAGGATATGGGAGAAGCGGCCTATATACTGGGTATAAAGATCTATAGAGATAGGTCTAAGAGGTTGCTTGGATTATCCCAATCCACATACATAGATAAGATGCTAAAGAGGTTTAGCATGGAGGGGTCGAAAAGGGGTTTTCTTCCCGTCAGTCATGGTGTTCACCTTTCTAAAGCGATGTGTCCAAAGACACCGGCTGAAAGGGAACGCATGGAGAGGATTCCATATGCATCAGCAATTGGATCCATCATGTATGCCATGTTGTGTACGAGACCATATGTCTCTTATGCTTTGAGCATAACGAGCCGATACCAGGCTGATCCTGGAGAGGATCACTGGAAGGCCGTGAAGACAATCCTGAAGTACTTAAGAAGAACTAAGGATTTGTTTTTGGTTTATGGTGGAAGTGATGAGCTAAAAGTGAAGGGGTTCACTGATGCCAGTTTTCAGAGTGACAGAGATGACTGTAAATCCCAGTCAGGATTTGTCTACACCTTAAATGGTGGAGCAATCTGTTGGAAGAGTTCCAAACAGGAGACCACGACCGACTCTACTACCGAAGCAGAATACATTGCAGCTTCAGAAGCTGCTAAGGAGGCAGTCTGGATCAAGAAGTTCATCACAGAACTTGGAGTGGTTCCTAGCATAGTTGATCCAATACTCATGTATTGTGACAACACTGGCGCGATAGCCCAGGGCAAGGAACCCCGGTCTCACCAAAGGTCCAAACATGTGCTCTGGAAGTATCACCTCATCCGAGAAATTATTGAAAGGCTGGAGATAAAGATGGATTACGTTCCCACAGATAACAATTTGGCCGATTCTCTGACGAAGGGTCTCTCTCAGAGAAAACATGATAGTCATTATGAGTCTTTAGGTTTGACACGTCGACTTGATTGGCTCTAGGCCAAGTGGGAGATTGTTAGTATATAGGTGTCCTAGAGACAATCTGTTACATCAGATGAACACCTTTTACTACTTATATTTCATGATTTATTTAATATATGAGCACATTTTATCTTTTTCATATTTTTGTCTCGCCTTAATATTAGGTTAATATGCGATTAAAGATAAAAGCCCCAGGAATAGAACAGGTGTTCATGTGAGGATCTATGATAGGGATCATGATCATGAGGACTCGAGGACACCACATGTCTATTGCCTAAAGTATGTTCCTAGTCTTGAATCACCAAGAGAGGGCATTGGTGATCTCAATAAGACTAGTACGACATCTTCTACTTGTATGGAGATACAAGGTAGGGACCTCATGGTATGCAGGTATGGTGATACCCTAGCTGATGTCGTAGGTGGATCTGTTCAGGAACAGAGAGCACTGAACTGACCCGCAGAGAGACTCCACAAGGATTTCACTAAGTATCATTGGATTTGTTTAGTCTCTCATCGTTTGGTAGTGCGGATCGTCCTAGACTTAAGGATGTCATCGAACACTATGTCCTAGGGTTATACTTTGGCTGTACAACTCTATCCGCCTGAAACATGGGGAGAACAGTGTACTCTTGGGTATAACTTAAATACACGAGTCTAGATGGACATGCCGAGAGGACTCATAGTCCCCTATAAGGGATTAGTCGTTCACAAGACCGGCGGAACTTGGATGACTTCTAATTGACTCGGGAATCTATGCATAGTAAGTGATCATGAGGAGTCATGATCAATCTTAGAGTCAATAGAAAAAGTTATTCCTTGTTGCAAGCAGGTTTGGGCCAATAATAAGTTATTGGGTTTTATCAAGACTATGAGTTGAATATGGTTGGAATTGGATTCCAAGCCCAATCAAAAACATGCGCCACATTTGGCCCTTTAGAGCAAAATTGTTTCTTGCTAATGGGATCAAATGTTTAGTTAGGCCCAACAGGGTCTTTGGGCCATAGATCCTAGAAAGTCAAAAGTTGATTTGACCAAAATAAGTTTTGGACAAAATTCGAAATTCGAATTTTGAAATTTTGAATTTTGAATTTCAAATTCAAATTTAAATTACGAAATTTGAAATTTAAATTTTGAAATTTGAATTTTGAAATTTTGAATTTCAAATTTGAATTGAAAATTTGAATTACGAACTAGGATAGCAATGAAGTTTAAAATTTGAATTTAAAGTTTGAAAAGTTTAAAATTTGAATTTGAAATTTGAACTCATGAGATTGGTTTGTTGATTAATATCTAATGAAGATTGGATATAGATTTTCTGAACAGTTTTGTTTGAATTTAGAATTGAAACAATACTGTGGGAGCTACAAAATGGAGAAGATCATGGTGATGAATTTCGAAATTTTGAAGATGGTTCTTCTAGAATCTAATTCAAAATTTCAACACTTGAATGTCATATTTTCAACTCTTGAAATTTTTCGAAATTTTGGAGCCTCTAGAGAGATGTTGATTTCGAATTTTTAGCAAAAATTGGTGGAAGAGATATTCTCTCAAACTACTCAATCTTTCAATATCTTTGAAGTTTTGTTTTTAAATTTAATATTCTGATTTTTTAAATTAAGAATCTTTAAAAGATCACTTGTGAAGATATAAGAAAGCAAGCATCTTTACAGAGTCTACAAGAGACTGAAAAATTCGCCCCTCTCTACATGAGAAGCTCCTCTGTGTTTTTTTGAAAACAGATCATCACCTATTCTTCTCCATTTTTCGCCCCACACCTAATCTCAAGACAACAATCACAGTCTTGAGAAAATTAATCAAACACTTGTAAAACCTCTAGCCTTCATTCGCCTAGCAAGCAATTAAGGGCAAAGGAGGATCAAGGAGAAGAGTTCTCTGCTGCGACATTGGAGATAGCTGTGTGGACTATCATTAGAAGGCATCATCCTTTTGAAGCCTACAAGAGATCGGAATAAGGTAATTCTAAATCCTCTCGTGTTTCAATGAGCGTTTTCTTTATAAATCACATGAGGGCATAGATTGTCTATGCATTCCGCTTTCAGAATTTTTTTTTTTATTTTTCCCTCATGTAGGCATATCATTGTGCGACAATGATGGTGCTAAAGTTTCAAACTTTCACGTCTTGCATAGACTTTTTAGTAGATAAAGCGATAAGCTTTTATTTACCAAAAAAAAAGCGATAAACTTTTAAATAGGAAAATAGAAGTATCATGTTATAGAAAAATGATTATGTCATATTATAGACACAATTAATATAAACTCCATTATTTTTAAAATAAAAAAAAAAGAAAAAAAGAAATAATAAAGTCTATATTAATTGTGTCTATATCATGACATAATCATTTTCCTACCAGACGATACTTCAATTCTCCTTTAAAGTAATCTCTTTACTTTCATTTCTAAGATGCTGGTGATAACGAAGACATCGCATCCTGATGCAAAGACTTTAGGACCGATTTCGGTAAACTTATGAAAGGAGGAAGCATTGGTTGTTTTTTTAAGAAAAAATAGAGCAATTTTTTTTTTTGTACAAGCATAAAAAATAATTTTAAATAAGAAAATAATATTAATTTTTTTCAAAAGCGATTTATTTATTTTATTTTTTAAAGAAGTTACATCTAAGATTTTTTATTTTTTTTTGTGAACACATCTAAGATTTTGAATACACATATATAAAGTAAAAAGTATTTTGATTTTAACAAAAAATCCAAACAAGGATCCAAATTCCAAAACGTTACGAAGACATATTTTAACAGACTAATTGAGGAATTATTTTAATATTTTCTCAATCTAAAATCTTAAAATGATAATTTTCTAAGTTTTTTATTTTATATTATTTTTACCTTGTTCATTCTTATGCACACGGACATTGTAATATCCTTTCTTGCTCATTTTTTTTTTTGGTTGGATGTAATGATCAACAACTTAATTGGTGCAAGCCAAGCTTTAATTTCAATAATTACTAAGGTTATATATTTTCTAAAAGTCACGCGCCACACGTATTATTGCTCTTCATCACTTGTTGAGCCACGATTTACCTATGTTACCATTCGTTGTTGGGTCAGGCCATGAATATACTCATCTTAGCTGATCCAAATTAACAATTATGATATTACTCAATAGGCCGTCAGGAAAATCTAAAACTCATGTTTTAATAGACTTAAATAATAATCACACTCTAAGCTTAACACGGTCTTAATCTAAAACCTTTTTTCCGAATAAATCTTAATCTAAGACTTTAATTTATCAGTTTAATGTTTGTTATTTTATATGATCACAATTTGTCCATTCCTATTTGTTCATAACATACACAAATACACAATCTCAGTAAGATTGATAACCCAAAAGGCCAAGAATGTAACCCCATAGTGTAAATAAAAGAACCAAAGTTCTATAGGTCCTTACTTGCTTTTTCCCTTATACATGTATGGCTGACTTTTAGACCTCATTCATTTTTAAAACCTTCCATCGACGAAGAAAAAGTAAAAAATTCTGAAAACTTCTTTCATACTCGACATGAATATTTTACTACATGATGCTACATATCTATTAAGGAATTTGTGCATGTTTGAAAAATGGATTGGGGTTTTGTAGTTGAAAAATGATAGCAAAGACACATGTTTATTCTATAACATAAAGTACATAGCTAACCCGTTATGCACTCAGTACATATATATTTCAGAGATTATAATAAAACATATATAGATACAGCACTAGTCTTATTTAGATATAGTAGTCTTAATGTATATATGTGACGCTGCATCTTCATGTTGGAGAAAATCCATTATTTAACAGTTTCTGGTGCACCAACAGCGATCATCATCCCTGCACCTGCCACTGATGAAGTGCTCTTTTTTCTTACAGTGATCGTCACAGCTTCTAAAGTCCAAGCATGGACCCTTGTATGTATCAGCCAGGTGCTCACAAGTGTTTGCCTCAGTTTGCACCACCATTTCTTCTGCAGGTTGCAATTGATTCATGATTCATGTGAGTTATTTGTTGATCCAAACGTTTAACAATAAGGAAGAAAAATAAAAATAAAAATGAAACGAATAGGTATAAAATATAAAGGTTAATTTAGTGTTTCTCGTATAAAGTTACGTCTTCAAACCCTAAAATAATAATTCAAACATTATCTTAACCTAGAAAATTTTAGGGATTAATATTTCTCATGTCATAGAAAATAATTTTATTTTCTATGTATACGTAAAAATATATGGCCCATATTTTTCTTATTTTCTTTTCTTTTCAAATGGGTCTAGATGTATTCTACATACTTTTATGTGTATGTACCCCACATACTTTTATATGTATGTAGTAGATAATTTAATCTCCTACAACACGAGAAACCCTAATCCCAAAATTTTGAAACATTGAATTTATATATTTTTCTATTTATATTGTCTTTATTTAATTATTATAAATAATGTTAAACTTCACCGCTCATGTTTAAATTCTGAACAAATTAAAATTATATGAGCAAAATGCATAAGTAATAGAAAATACGTATCTTAAAAATATGTTCAGCCAATTCATATATTATTTAACTATTCCATGTCGAGTCAGGTAGGACCACAATATTAGCAAAACTATTTCTATCAAGGTTTTAACATAATATAATTAAGTTGAAACAACTCAATGATAGTCGTGCATCGTTCTTTAGACATTATGCATACTAAACATTTAAATATAAATATAGCTAGACAAATGAAGTTAGTTAGCGTTAAGAGTAATGACTTACTAGCAACAAAGAGAACGAGGAAGAGGAAGCACAACCGAGCAAGTGATTTCTTCTCCATGGCTTAGTGATTAACTTATATGCTATATGTGTAATAGTGAAGTTGTGAATTTGCGATTATAGGTGGTCTGTGTTATATGTATAAGATAAACTTGGTAATGCAACCTGTTGATATTATTCAAGTGTGCAGCCTTTTAATAGGCAATTGGCAAAACAGATACACGATTTGTTACAGAGCTTTGTTACAGAGAAATGATAAGAGATAAAAACAACTATCTAAATTATCTAACTATCTAGTAACAAACTAAAGAATCTGCAATATAACAATCTAACCGTATAATATATCTAACAGTATAATATCCTAACAAATATTGATATCCTAACAATCTCCAACACTCCCCCTCAAGTTGGAGCATGCAAGGATGAAATGCCCAACTTGGGAAGGAATTCGAAGAACGGACGTTGTCCCAATGCTTTAGTAAACAGGTCCGCAAGTTGGGATCTTGAACGGGCGTGAGCAGTGACAATGTTGTTGGCAAGAATCTGTTCTCGCACGAAATGGCAATCTATTTCGATGTGTTTTGTCCGTTCATGGAAGACGGGGTTGGCAGCTATGTGTAAGGCGGCTTGGTTGTCACAAAATAACTCCATAGGACCTGAATGTGGAACACCAAGGGAAGTAAGAAACGATTTGAGCCAAACTAACTCCGAGGTAGCTGCTGCCATGGATCTGTATTCTGCTTCTGCCGAAGAACGGGAGACCGTGACTTGTTTCTTAGTCTTCCAAGAGATTGGGGATGATCCTAGCATAATAAAAAAACCAGTAATGGATTTGCGAGTGAGAGGACAAGATGCCCAATCCGAGTCGCAGTAAGCATGAAACTGTAAGTCACAATCGGACTTAAGAAGTAAGCCTTGGCCGGGATTCCTTTTGAGATACCGAAGGACACGAACGACAGCTTCAAAGTGAGCTTGCTTGGGTTGTTGCATGAACTGTGATAAAATATGAATGGCATAACTCAAATCAGGTCGAGTGATGGTGAGGTAAATGAGTTTACCTATAAGTCTTCGATATCGTTCAGGATTGTCAAACATAGGGCCATCATCCAAGGCGAGGCGATGATTCTGTTCGATGGGAGAGTTCGCAGGCTTACTCCCACTCAAGCCCGATTCGGACAGAAGGTCCAAAGTGTACTTACGTTGACAAAGGAAAATGCCTTGCTTGCTACGAGCAATTTCAATACCCAGGAAATACTTCAGCGGACCTAAGTCTTTGATTTTGAAACATTTGTTCAAATACTCCTTGGCTGCTTTACATGCATTAGGATCATTCCCTGCCACTATTATATTATCAACGTAGACTAGGACTGCTGGGAAAGCGTCCCCTCTTTGGAGAGTAAAGAGCGTATAATCTGCCCTTGATTGTATAAAACCATAATGTGTCAAGGAAGAGCTGAGTTTGGAGAACCAGTTTCGTGGTGATTGCCTCAGTCCATACAAGGATTTGCTAAGACGACATACTTTGTGATTGGATCCGTCACTGAATCCGGGAGGAAACCGCATGTAAACTTCTTCACTTAGGTCACCGTTCAAGAATGCATTGTGGACGTCGAGTTGATGTAATTCCCAATTTTTGGCAGCTGCTACAGCAAGTAGTGTACGAACACTCACCATTTTGGCCACTGGTGCATATGTCTCACTGTAATCCTCCCCAGCAATTTGATGATTTCCAGCTATCACCAACCTTGCCTTATAGCGTTCCACCGTACCGTCAGAACGGTATTTGATTTTAAACACCCATTTGCTTGGGAGAGCATGTTTGTGTGGAGGCAAATCTGTAATGTACCAAGTTTTATTATCTTCCAAAGCTTGGATTTCGTTCCTCATGGCAGCCACCCACCGTGTATCTCGCATGGCTTCTCGAAAATTTCGAGGCTCTTGATTGGCGTCAATTGCTGCAACAAAGGCTCGATGTTCTTTAGAAAAATTAGTTAAACTGACATAATTGCATATAGGATACTTAATACCTGAGGTGACATTGGTTCGGATGAGAGGAGGCGAGTGTGTTTCAGCCATGTGACAAGCATAATCTTGCAAATAAGTGGGAAGTTTTCGTGCTCTCTGGTGTCTTGTAGGCACAACATCTTGAGAGGAATATGGCATTGAAATAGCATCGGAGCTCCCCCTATCGTCCGTAGTGGGTTGCACTATTGTGGCAGTTTCACATGACTGCTCTTCAGCGTTTTCTGCAACTACAACGTTTTCAGTTTCATCAGGGAATGATGTAGGCAGCTGAGGGACAATAGGTTCATTCTTCTTTACTCGGAATGGAAATTCTTGTTCTCGAAACTTGACATCTCTTGACACAAAACGCTGTCCAGTCTCGATATCTAACAATCTCCAACCCTTTTGTCCTGTTGGATATCCAATTAAAATACATCGTCGAGAGCGTGGAGCGAATTTGTCATTGGGTTTGGGTCTGAAGTTAGCGAAGCACAAACATCCAAATGTTCTCAAGTAAGTGTATTCTGGTGGGGTTCCATGCAATATCTCATGTGGTGACTTTCCTCCAAGAACCTTTGTAGGTGTTCTATTGATCAGATGTACAGCTGTTAGAATGCTTTCTTCCCAGAACTCAGCTGTCATACCTGCATGAAATAATAAAGTACGCGAGACATTAAGAATGTGTCTATGTCTCCTCTCTACGCGTCCATTTTGTTCGGGAGTATGTACACACGTTGTTTGTCGTAAAATGCCTTTTTCACTCAAGAGTTGCATCATTTTATTAGACTTAAATTCAGTTCCATTATCAGAACGAATTATTTTGACATTTTTCCCAAACTGATTCTGCACCATAGCCATAAATTTACACATTCGATCATAAGTTTCACTTTTCTCGGCCATCATATATACCCACACACTTCTACTAAAATCATCGACAATAGTTAAGAAATAGTAAGCACCCGAAGAGGAAGGAGACTTGTAGGGTCCCCAAGTATCACAATGAACCAAATAAAAACTTTCTTTACTGCGTGAAGTACTCAAAGGAAACACAGATCGAGTTTGTTTGGCACATTGGCAAACATCACATGCCGCACCAATAACATTTTTATTCAACGAATTATTAATTCCTGGAATCAAAGACAACATATCACAAGATGCATGACTTAGTCTACTATGCCACAGCTCCATAGATTCTTCTGCTCGAACTGCTGAAGCCGAAGCATGCTTGGGCTGAAACACATACACTCCTTCCTTGAGCTCACCCAAACCAATCTCCCTCTTCAGTATTTGGTCCTGCAAAAGGCAATTTTTATCAGTAAAGGTTACCATCCTGCTATTATTTCGCAATAGCTGTGAAACAGAAATCAGATTGCATCTCAATTGGGGAACATATAACACATTGGATAGTTTGAATTGTGCATTAAACATCATTGTTCCTTCTTTTTCTGCAAGAGTAACAGATCCGTTTGGTAAAGTGACGGACAAAGGATTAATCTTTCTAATTTTAGTCAACAAATTCAAGGATCCCGTCATGTGGCGAGAGGCTCCGCTATCAATAAGCCATTGAAAGTGTGTAATCTTACCAGACAATTTATCATTGGATGGCTGTTCAACCAAGGCAATGAGCTTGTTCATAATTTCAGGTGTCAACATTGAATTCGCTGTGACCTGCGGAGGCACATTATTCTGGTAAGAAGCTGCTGTTGCAGCTTGTTGAAGTGCATCACCTTGATAGGATGCTACGGCTGGTTGAGAGCTTTCCCAAGTCTGCATGGCATGAGCTTGTTGATGTCTTCCTCCTGATCGTCCTCTTCCACGTCCCCGTTCACCAAATCTGTTTGCTGGAAATCCAATGACGTTCCAACAACGTGAGGGATCATGGCTGGTTTTCCCGCAATGAGGACACGACACTCTCTCGGCTTGTTTGCCAGAGATCGTGTGCTGATCATGACTTTCCATCTTGTCTTTCAATCCAACCTGAGCTACATATCCTACCACATTTTCTCGTTCTTCCTGATGGCGGGCAATGTTACGATGAGTTTCTTCTTGCGTAACAATTGCATACACTTTGTTGACATTTGGCAAAGGTGAGGTGTTCAAAATCTGTGAACGTAAATTGCCAAAGACAGCCTCATCAAGTCCCATGAGAAATTGATAAACACGGTCATGTTCCTTCTCTTCTTCGATCTCCTTTGCGTAAGCACACTTGTCTCCACAGTCACATGTCCCACACAGCTCTTAACTTGGTATAGTATTCACCCACACTATTTCCAAGTTGTTTTATATTAGCTAAACTGGTCTTGAGTTGATATTGACGTGGAGAATTTTCCACGGCATATCTCTCCTTCAAATCATCCCACAAATCTTTTACTTCATCAAAACATTTGATGAATGCTGCAATTTCGCATCAATGGTATTATGTATCCAACCATTGATCATCGAATTGCACATCTCCCACGCTCGCCATTCTTCCCCGTCATCTTCCTCTGGTTTCTTTACGGTTCCAGTAACGAAACCTAACTTATTTTTCGCTCTTAGTGCGTTTTTCATGAGCTTTGCCCAATTCTCATAGTTGGCTTCTCCACGCAGCATTACAGTTGTAAGCAAAATTCCCAGATTATCCGAACCTGCCAGATGAAATGGCGATCCAGGATCCGAGGGTTTCATCTTGCTGCTGGCCATCTTCCGTAGGGCAAGCTTTCGCACTTTTCCTCACACTACGGAAGCGTTGTTTAATTTTGGTGCGCTCTGATACCAAGATAAACTTGGTAATGCAACCTGTTGATATTATTCAAGTGTGCAGCCTTTTAATAGGCAATCGGCAAAACAGATACACGATTTGTTACAGAGCTTTGTTACAGAGAAATGATAAGATATAAAAACAACTATCTAAATTATCTAACTATCTAGTAACAAACTAAAGAATCTGCAATATAACAATCTAACCGTATAATATATCTAACAGTATAATATCCTAACAAATATTGATATCCTAACAATCTCCAACAGTATATATTGTCCTCAGGGACTTGACGAGTAAGAGGGAACATCGTTAATTCTGGCAATGAAGTTGTCGTATGAAAGACGTAACTAGAAATTAACTAGAATAAAATGGTGGAGGCATTTAATTATACATTAAGAAATAAAAAAAATATAAAAAAAAAAACTTCAACTTAGTATAAAAAGATAGTAATCAAAAATCAACTCATCTATAACAATATAGATAAGGCCACCACCACATACATAACCTTAGAATATCATTGAAATTCCTTTTGAAAATAAATGACGAGACTTCTGGTTGACGCACTAGTTACGGAAAGGGGTGCTTCTTGCTTACCTTGATTTGAAGCCAGGGATATCATGCACGAAACACACTCCCACACCATAGTCTCAAGGCCCCACCACCAGAATCATCAATAACAACCACCCTCCCCCCCTCATATCTTATCATCATCAACCCAAATGTATCTCTGCTCTATCTTCGTGTCACACTCTATTTTGATTATTTTGCTTCCTTGGCCTTCTGCCTTGCATGTAAGCCATCACCTCGAGCACCAGAATCAGCCACCACATAACCAACCCCTCACCCGTCGCATTTGTGATTTGCCGTCACCAGAATCAACCATCAAAAACTTTTTTATATTTTTTTTAAAAACAATTATATCCGCAAGTGCGGACAATATTGCGCATGAGTAGGTCGGCCAATGGTTACGAGTGTAGAGCTTATCAAGATATAATTAAATGTTTTTTCGAGTTTGACTTTTCTTGGATAAAAAATACAACAACGCGTACGAGGTAGAGTTTATCAAGATATAAATGCTTGATTTATTTTTTTTGGATAACAGATATAAATGCTTCATAGATTGAGTTGATGGATCGTTAGCTTCTTTCTAAATTTTAATTAATTTAAAATGTGACGTGATATAATTAATTTAAATTTAAGAAGAGATTGTTATCAAAAAAAAAAAAATTTAAGAAGAGATTTTTTATTAATTTTTAAAAATATTTCACTTTAAGAATTTTTTTAAAAATACTTGTCACAATAATAATTCTTATATTTCATTTTTTTCTCACATGTTTATATGCAATTCTCTATAAAGATAAAACAAGAAAGAGAAGATAAAAAAACTGAATTTTGAAAATTTATTTCTGATAAAAAGGATATAATAGTGTAAAAAATAATGTATAAAAAAAAAGTGTAAAAAATAAGATGTTAGAATAATATTATTGTACCTTGAATTCAAGTAGAAGGATCCCGAGCTTCTTTCTAAATTTTATTTAATTCAAAATGGTTGTTTACATGTTTGAAATGATTGAGGCAATTTATTGTTTTAATTACTTAGCCAAAAAGCCAACTATTTTGATATTCTTTGTTTAGCCCTTTGAGCCTAAGCCCATTCATTTCTGAATAACATATGTTTTGTTTAGCCACTCCACATACACATCTATCCTAAATAGAATTGGATTATAGAAATTTCATGGTAGGGTGTGAACATGAGTTCTTTATCATGTAATTCAAAGTGATGAAAAGCAATGGCAAAAAATGGGTTAGAGCGTGAGATCACGCGTGCGATTTTCTTTACTCTTTAACCCTCTGCTAGGGCACCAGCAATGGCATCCCACCAAGAGAAACCTGTAGAAATTTCCAAGTCATCTACTGTAGCACCCGAAACACTTAGACGCAGTGTGAAAAGATCTAAGAATGGAGAAGAATTTATCTCAGTGTCATTGAACCGTGGAGCTAGGTTAGGTAGTATCAGCAGCTACCCTGCAGCAGGGAAGACAAAATCCTTCGCGGATGCTCTCAGAAATGAAGACACCATTCCGAGAGTGGATTCAACTTGGATGGATGGCTTAACAGAAGAAGATAGTAAGCCCCTAGATTCCAATTTGGGAGAAATCTCTGAATGAGGGTTTCAAAACTATCTATGAAGAGGATGGATCAGTGAGGATACAATGTACAAAGGAAGCTAAACAGAGAATAAGGGAACCATGGAAGAATGCATTAATTGTGAAGCTCCTTGGGAAGAAAGTGGGGGTCTCCTTCATGAAGAATAGGCTGGAGAAGCTTTGGGCTAAGCATGGGTCCATCGTGGTGGCAGATTTGGGGAACGATTTCTTCTCGATCAAATTTGCAAACCTAGAAGACCTCAACATTGCTATAACAGGCGGACCATGGGACATTCTTGGCCACTACCTGGCAATAAGGAAGTGGGAACCATTCTTCAACCCAGCTAAAGCCAAGATTCACAGAGTGGCAGCTTGGATTCGCCTACCTGGAGTGCCGCAAGAATATTGTGAGTATCCCCTTCTCCTCCATTTTGGTAATATTGTTGGTAAAGTACTTAAAGTGGACAAAACCACCTCTACAGGAGATAAAGGCAAGTTTGCTAGGCTATGTGTTGACCTGGATCTCTCAAAACTACTGAGAGGATAGTACCATATAGAAGATGAAACCTTCAAGGTGGAGTACGAGGGACTGTTCCTTATATGCCTGCATTGTGGTCGTTATGGTCACAATATTGACTTGTGCCTTGATTTTGCTAAACCAAAACCTACCACACCCAATTGTGTTACGGTTGAGAAGGAGCCAAAGAATAAAATGACTAGCCAAGGCCTGGGGCCTTGGATGGTTGTCCAGAAGAAAAAGAAGCAACAACCCCCGTTTACAAAAAAAAAAGAATAATGAAACCAGAAACTTTGGAACCAACATCTCCAACAAAATTCCCCCAAACGAACCTAAGATTGAAGCTGTTAAGGATAAAGGGAAAAAAGTTTCTTATACTATTCGTAATGGAGGACCGGTTGGGAAGAATAATGCCACTTACAAGGAGAATTTAGCTAATTCCTCTTCTAGTTCTGCTAAGAAGGTTTCGGGTGTGCAACTCCCTCTTACTGATAACAAAGACAACAGTGTCTCGGAAAAAAATGTCTTCTCCTCTGACCCTGTAATAAATTTCTCTGCAGTGGCTAATACTCCCACCAAAAAAGTCTCTAGATCAGGAACCTCTCCTGTGATGGTATCATCTAAGAAATCCTCCCACAGTCCCTCTTCATCTAAAGGAAAGGAAACCACCTTTCAAGTCCAAGTTGTTCCGAACCCAGGAAATAGCATAGAACTTCTTAAATCTGTTAAGGATAAGCCTCAAAGCTACTCTAAGCCAAAGGAAGATGTTTTATGCCTTGGTTGTGACAGTGTAGGTACTCTTCTTACTGGGACAAAGGATAGCTTAGTAGCTGACAACATTGGGCCCATAGTTGATACTATGGTTTGTGACACCTCTCACATTGATCCGCATCCCCCTGATCTAATTATGAGGGAGGTTCCCAAAGTTATGGAAGCTCAAACATGTATGGAGATTGATGATTCTTCTCACTTAGGCCTGGCCGAATCTATTAGAAATATATCTGTTTTAGATACTACAAATGAGAGCAGTGAAGCTCTGAAGCATGCTGAAGAAACACATGATCAAAGTGGCAAGAACTTCTCAATCTTGCAACAAGCCAATATTTCCTTATGAATGTTCTAACTTGGAACTATAGAGGTGCTGCTAAAAAACCTTTCAAAAGTACCTTTAACAGATTTTATAGGAAGTATAAGGTTGGTGTGGCTGCCATCTTGTTAGTGGTAGCAAGGCTATTAAAATTATTCGCAGTTTGGGTTATTCTAACTACCTGATTGCTGATGCCAATGGTTTTGTTGGCAGTATTTGGATCTGTTGGGATTCGAATGATTTAAATATCACTCTTCTAGTGAAGCATGACCAATTTATTCACTTTTTGGTTGAGTTACCAGGGAAGAAACCCTTTTGCTGGACGACTGTTTATGCCAATCCCCATGAGGATAAACGTTGTTGTCTTTGGGAGGAACTAAAACATATTGGGAGGTCTATGAATGACCCTTGGCTCATTTTAGGTGACTTTAATGAGATTGCTTCAGCTGCTGAGAAGAGAGGTGGGAGTCCTGTGGATGTCAACCATTGTAACGGTTTTCTAATGTTCTCAGTGCTTGTGGTGTTCTGGATCTAGGTGGTGTTGGTAATAGATTCACGTGGAGAGGTCCGAAATTCCTTCACTTAGATCGGGTTTATAAAAGACTTGATAGAGCAGTAGCTAATGCCATCTGGAAAGCTACCTTTGAAGATTCAGATACTATAACCCTCCCCAGATTATTCTCTGATCACTGTCCCATTCTAGTCAGGTTGGAGAAAGAGGATAATTGTTGGAGAAAGCACCCGTTCAGGTTTCTGGCTACTTGGCAAAATGATCCCAGATTCTGCCTCTTTCCTTAAGGATAATTGGAAGTTCTCTGATTGCCTAGTGGATAGTCTGAATTCTTTTATTTCACTTCTAAAAGAATGGAACAAAAATGTTTTTGGTTTTACTAATCACATAAAAATAAAGTTATTGCTCGCTGTAACACCCCGTATATATCCAGTAATGTTATCATACTGTCGTATTAAGCTGCGCTTAATTAAAAATGCGGAATATCTTTTTCTTTTCAATTATGATGTCATAAATCATTACCAACTTGATTACTTAACCATTTTCAAAACATCGCCTGTATGTACATTGCAATAAACAACTAACTGAAATACCTCATTAATTAGAATAACATAAGTATGAGTCTCTAGTCACGGAACTACAAAACGTAGGTCGAACCATCTAACAGTTTATACAACTCAACTCAAAAGTACTAACAACATAGTGGCATGGACAAACCCCATGCTCACCCAAATAAGGCAACAAAGCCCAACTTCAGTCTCAACAACAGCAACATACGCATATAAATGCAGAAAACATAAACAGCATCCAAATCCAGCATTCATACAGGCCAGCATAACTAACAACAATATCATCAACTAAGCTCTGGCCTCCTGCCGTCAGAGGCATCAGTCCCCATACTACTTGAACCTGAAATAAGCATTTCTCCAAACGTGGGGTGAGATCTCTGAGAACTGCTGCAAGCCTACTTGGTAGGCTTGCACCTGAGAACTGCTGCAATTCAAAAACTTGATGCTCTCCGGCAAGTATACCGATCGCACAAGTAATATAGAAAGTAAGTAGAGTATCGTCTCCACAGGGATTGTAAACCAAGTACTACAATAACCAGTCCCCTTAAGTTGGAAAACTAAGTTTTTTGTTGGAAAAATTGTGAAATGAAATTGAGTAACAATAAGAAATAAAAGTAGAGACTTGTTTTTAAAATTTTAATTATGAGAAAAAAAAACGAGAATTGATTTGTAAAAATGAGAAAAGTATTGTAGCTAGAGCGTACTCACCTTATGATCGCCACTTCTTACTTTGGATTGATTTACAACATTAATTTATAAAATTACTCGGATAAATTATTATCTAAAATAATTAGTTAAATCCCAATCCTCTGGAAATTTAACCCTTTAATCCCCAATTGAAATCCTAATGCCTTAGCAACCCCTCATGAAAATTAAGCGATGAACTCTATAATTTAGGCATCCGCAATTCAATACACATCTATTCCTAGCATGCATACGAACCGTTATCCTACCCCCTTTCAGGATAAAAACCCCAATATCCCTATCTAGGGTTCTAACCCTCAGACTATTATCAACTATTAGAGTGATCAATTCTAATAAAGAAAATATCAAATACGAACAAGGTAGAGATAAAGATAATTATATAAACGAGCAATTATAAATCAATCCGCGTAACAAGGGTTCACATAGGGTTTGTGACACTAACTACAATAAAAAAAAACTAGCCAAGCATAATCATGGCTAAAAATAATCCAATATTCCTGAGCATAAAATTAAGAAGAAAAGAGAAGAAGAACTGTAGAAGAATCCTCCTGAGCTCTGCCGTCGGTCTCCTTCTGAAGAAATAGGTCTGAATCCCTAATTCTGTCAAAAGGATCCTATTTATATGACTCTTTTCCTTCTTCCAAAAATACCCCCGAGATAACACGGTACTTCTATCCTGGCACCGGTTTGGCGCACGTTTGCGCCAACTTCCTGCCCAATGTATGCTGCAATTCGGAACCAATTCCCGTGACTCGGCGCCAGTTGGCGCCATCCTTCTCATTTTGGGCGCCTAGTGGCGCCATTCTTCTTCTTGTTGGGCGCCTAGTGGCGCCATGATGCTGGGAGGCGCCATTCTGCTTCACTTTGGCGCCACTTAGCATGAGTTTGGCGCTAAGTGGCGCCATTTCTCTGGACCTTCGCCTATGCTGCACCCGGATGGAATATTCCTCTGTGTGGAGTTGTGTCAACAGGCTTTTTATAATTTGTAATTTTCACTCCTCTTTTTCCTGTAAAAACACAGCCAAAAGGTGAATATTATTGACATAGAAAGAATCAATATAAATAGCAAATATGTATTTAAATAGCTCTCTTATGACCCAATTCTTATCAATTTTAACATGGAAAAACCACACTTGCCAGAGGCACATCAATCTCTAAACAAGAAATCTCAGTAAGGCAAGGGGTCCTCAAGGATCTTTCACCCCAAGCTCACTTACATGTGCAATATAAGTTCAAAAGCAGTTTATCATCATCAGTTCTAAAATAGTGTTATGCAGCAGATAATCATATCATGTGTGTCAATTCTATTCTATTGGCCAGAGAAATGCAGGATTTATATACGCCAAATACCCACACATAGTGCAAGACGCCACTTGCATCCACCCCGGATCACCGTCTTGTATGACGCCACACACTCAGGCTTACCGTCAAGATGGAACAACACATGCATATTAAAAGCCATTACACATAAAGCTCAACAGCATTTCAAATATCAAAAGCATGTAACACAGCATGCATATAACCATACCCCCATGGGACATGGTGGAACCACAACATGGCTAAACCGAGGACACGAAAGCCATAAGCCCTTAATCCCTTGATTCTGATTTAGTTAAGTATTTACAGAAGTTCAACTCCATCAAAATAGGGTCCACAAACCCATAGCTCAGTTCTGTATGAACAGTGAAAGTTCAAAACTTTAGCACCATCATTGTCGCACAATGATATGCCTACATGAGGGAAAAATAAAAAAATTTCTGAAAGCGGAATGCATAGACAATCTATGCCCTCATGTGATTTAGAAAGAAAATGCTCATTGAAACACGATAGGATTTAGAATTACCTTATTCCGATCTCTTGTAGGCTTCAAAAGGATGATGCCCTCTAATGATAGTCCACACAGCTATCTCCAATGTCGCAGCAGAGAACTCTTCTCCTTGATCCTCCTTTGCCCTTAATTGCTTGTTAGGCGAACTTGGACCAATTAGTCACTGACATAGATGAACTTGGAGCAATTAAACTCTTTTTAACAGGCCCAATTCATTTAATGACCACATAAGACACTAGCAATGCTCTGCGGCCCCAGAACTAACTGAGTTGACCAAGTGATCTACCTTTCTAATTTGGATACCGTGTCGGAATCATCCCTCATATCGTCATTCACATTTAGTCGAGAGCAAGGAAATAGTATCATCTCTCTTGTTGACTAAATATAGCTTTTCATAGAACTAGGAATCTTTTTCTATTGACTCTAAGATTGATCATGACTCCTCATGATCACTTACTATGCATAGATTCCCGAGTCAATTAGAAGTCATCCAAGTTCGACCGGTCTTGTGAATGACTAATCCCTTATAGGGGACTATGAGTCCTCTCGGCATGTCCATCTAGACTCATGTATTCAAGTTATACCCAAGAGTACACTGTTCTCCCCATGTTTCAGGCGGATAGAGTTGTACAGTCAAAGTATAACCCTAGGACATAGTGTTCGATGACATCCTTAAGTCTAGGACGACCCGCACTACCAAACGATGAGAGACTAAACAAATCCAATGATACTTAGTGAAATCCTTGTGGAGTCTCTCTGCAGGTCAGTTTAGTGCTATCTGTTCCTGAACAGATCCACCTACGACATCAGCTAAGGTATCACCATACCTGCATACCATGAGGTCCCTACCTTGTATCTCCATACAAGTAGAAGATGTCGTACTAGTCTTATTGAGATCACCAATGCCCTCTCTTGGTGATTCAAGACTAGGAACATACTTTAGGCAATAGACATGTGGTGTCCTCGAGTCCTCATGATCATGATCCCTATCATAGATCCTCACATGAACACCTGTTCTATTCCTGGGTCTTTTATCTTTAATCGCATATTAACCTAATATTAAGGCGAGACAAAATATGAAAAAGATAAAATGTGCTCATTTATTAAATAAATCATGAAATATAAGTAGCAAAAGGTGTTCATCTGATGTAACAGATTGTCTCTAGGACACCTATATACTAACAAACAGTACCTTACTGTTCCACGAAAACCCAGAATTTCCGGATATATGTCGGAGGCATATCCGGATATCAATATCCGGATATCTCACTGGCAATATTCGGATATCAATATCCGGATATTTATCGACCAAATATCCGAATATTTCGCGACAGAATGCAGTTTCTGCATTTCGCGAAGATATCCAACAAAGGTCCAACTTTTACCAATTAAAAGCGTTCAAGACTCCATTTTTAGGTCTATACAGGTTCATACACATGTTAGTTACTTGCTTAACCCATTTACATGCAAAGACACCACCTTTAAATCATTTAAACTCATGATCAAGGTTAGGCAACTCACCAATGCTTCAAACTCAGAAATGGAAGGCTCTTAGAGCTCACAACCAACTCCAAAGGTTTTGACTTGCACAACAAACAAAAATGGTAGTCCAAGTAAGGTTCTTTCTCTTCAAATACCACCCTTTGGAACTCAAAATGGTAGAACAAAGCTCCTACCACTCAACTCTCAAAGGTCAGCTCCCCCACACCAACACACAGAGGCTAGACACACAGAAAAGACACCCATTTCACTCTCACAATGATAATCACAAGTGTTTACAAGGAGGAAGAAGGAGGAACCAAGCAAAATATGAAAACTTGGCTCACTAGAGATGGAGGAAGACAATGGAACAGTAGCAACTGACCAACCACTCCAACCAGTCACGTAGCAACAGAAAATACCTAGGGTTTTGGGCCAACAAGCCTATTTATAGCGGTTTAACACTTAAACACACAATATTAACTTTAAATGCTACGCTTAGCATTTTAATACCAACTCAGGATTCTTAACCTACTCAATTTTACAAGAATTATCATATTTTTCTTATATTTTTCGGAGCACCTTTCTGGTACGCGTTTTTCATAGTCAGTACCAGTTTCTGGCACCAGTTCTCATTATTTTAACTTGGAACTCGTTTTACAAGTCCTACATATTATTCTGGTAATTATCATGTACTTGTTATAATTTTCCGGGATACTTTTTCGGTACGCATTTATACCGACTAGCAGAATCGGTATCTGCACTTTTCGTCAGAAAAGCGACTTTCAGCATTATAACTCAATTACTATAATTATTAGAGCCTCAATATAATTATTAGGGTCAATTATGAAATTATCTCATTAAACTCATAATTAACTGATTAATTTCCTGAATTAACGGTGCGGGTTCTTACACTCGCATTGAAGGTATTCAAAAACAGCTCAGTTATAAGAGTGGATCACATTTAGAGCAGCTGGAGTTTAGCTTAAAGAAGGAGCTTGAGGATATCTTGAATAGGGAGGAACAAATTTGGTACCAAAAATCGAGAAGTGAGTGGATTAGAGATGGTGACAGAAATACACGATTTTATCATACCAAAACTCTTAAAAGGAGAAACAGGAACAAAATTGTGAAACTCAAGAATGACCTGGATCACTGGGTCAATGATGAGGAGGAGTTGATCGCTTTGGCTAGAATAATGAAACCAGAAACTTTGGAACCAACATCTCCAACAAAATTCCCCCAAACGAACCTAAGATTGAAGTTGTTAAGGATTAAGGGAAAAAAGTTTCTTATACTATTTGTAATGGAGGACCGGTTGGGAAGAATAATGCCACTTACAAGGAGAATTTAGCTAATTCCTCTTCTAGTTCTGCTAAGAAGGTGTCGGGTGTGCAACTCCCTCCTACTGATAACAAAGACAACAGTGTCTCGGAAAAAAATGTCTCCTCCTCTGACCCTGTAATAAATTTCTCTGCAGTGGCTAATACTCCCACCAAAAAAGTCTCTAGATCAGGAACCTCTCTTGTGATGGTATCATCTAAGAAATCCTCCCACAGTCTCTCTTCATCTAAAGGAAAGGAAATCACCTTTCAAGTCCAAGTTGTTCCGAACCCAGGAAATAGCATAGAACTTCTTAAATCTGTTAAGGATAAGCCTCAAAGCTACTCTAAGCCAAAGGAAGATGTTTTATGCCTTGGTTGTGACAGTGTAGGTACTCTTCTTACTGGGACAAAGGATAGCTTAGTAGCTGACAACATTGGGCCCATAGTTGATACTATGGTTTGTGACACCTCTCACATTGATCCGCATCCCCCTGATCTAATTATGAGGGAGGTTCCCAAAGTTATGGAAGCTCAAACATGTATGGAGGTTGATGATTCTTCTCACTTAGGCCTGGCCGAATCTATTAGAAATATATCTGTTTTAGATACTACAAATGAGAGCAGTGAAGCTCTGAAGCATGCTGAAGAAACACATGATCAAAGTGGCAAGAACTTCTCAATCTTGCAACAAGCCAATATTTCCTTATGAATGTTCTAACTTGGAACTATAGAGGTGCTGCTAAAAAACCTTTCAAAAGTACCTTTAACAGATTTTATAGGAAGTATAAGGTTGGTGTGGCTGCCATCTTGTTAGTGGTAGCAAGGCTATTAAAATTATTCGCAGTTTGGGTTATTCTAACTACCTGATTGCTGATGCCAATGGTTTTGTTGGCAGTATTTGGATCTGTTGGGATTCGAATGATTTAAATATCACTCTTCTAGTGAAGCATGACCAATTTATTCACTTTTTGGTTGAGTTACCAGGGAAGAAACCCTTTTGCTGGACGACTGTTTATGCCAATCCCCATGAGGATAAACGTTGTTGTCTTTGGGAGGAACTAAAACATATTGGGAGGTCTATGAATGACCCTTGGCTCATTTTAGGTGACTTTAATGAGATTGCTTCAGCTGCTGAGAAGAGAGGTGGGAGTCCTGTGGATGTCAACCATTGTAACGGTTTTCTAATGTTCTCAGTGCTTGTGGTGTTCTGGATCTAGGTGGTGTTGGTAATAGATTCACGTGGAGAGGTCCGAAATTCCTTCACTTAGATCGGGTTTATAAAAGACTTGATAGAGCAGTAGCTAATGCCATCTGGAAAGCTACCTTTGAAGATTCAGATACTATAACCCTCCCCAGATTATTCTCTGATCACTGTCCCATTCTAGTCAGGTTGGAGAAAGAGGATAATTGTTGGAGAAAGCACCCGTTCAGGTTTCTGGCTACTTGGCAAAATGATCCCAGATTCTGCCTCTTTCCTTAAGGATAATTGGAAGTTCTCTGATTGCCTAGTGGATAGTCTGAATTCTTTTATTTCACTTCTAAAAGAATGGAACAAAAATGTTTTTGGTTTTACTAATCACATAAAAATAAAGTTATTGCTCGCTGTAACACCCCGTATATATCCGGTAATGTTATCGTACTGTCGTATTAAGCTGCGCTTAATTAAAAATGCGGAATATCTTTTTCTTTTCAATTATGATGTCATAAATCATTACCAACTTGATTACTTAACCATTTTCAAAACATCGCCTGTATGTACATTGCAATAAACAACTAACTGAAATACCTCATTAATTAGAATAACATAAGTATGAGTCTCTAGTCACGGAACTACAAAACGTAGGTCGAACCATCTAACAGTTTATACAACTCAACTCAAAAGTACTAACAACATAGTGGCATGGACAAACCCCATGCTCACCCAAATAAGGCAACAAAGCCCAACTTCAGTCTCAACAACAGCAACATACGCATATAAGTGCAGAAAACATAAACAGCATCCAAATCCAGCATTCATACAGGCCAGCATAACTAACAACAATATCATCAACTAAGCTCTGGCCTCCTGCCGCCAGAGGCATCAGTCCCCATACTACTTGAACCTAAAATAAGCATTTCTCCAAACGTGGGGTGAGATCTCTGAGAACTGCTGCAAGCCTACTTGGTAGGCTTGCACCTGAGAACTGCTGCAATTCAAAAACTTGATGCTCTCCGGCAAGTATACCGATCGCACAAGTAATATAGAAAGTAAGTAGAGTATCGTCTCCACAGGGATTGTAAACCAAGTACTACAATAACCAGTCCCCTTAAGTCGGTAAACTAAGTTTTTTGTTGGAAAAATTGTGAAATGAAATTGAGTAACAATAAGAAATAAAAGTAGAGACTTGTTTTTAAATTTTTAATTATGAGAAAAAAAACGAGAATTGATTTGTAAAAATGAGAAAAGTATTGTAGCTAGAGCGTACTCACCTTATGATCGCCACTTCTTACTTTGGATTGATTTACAACATTAATTTATAAAATTACTCGGATAAATTATTATCTAAAATAATTAGTTAAATCCCAATCCCCTGGCAATTTAACCCTTTAATCCCCAATTGGAATCCTAATCCCTTAGCAACCCCTCATGAAAATTAAGCGATGAACTCTATAATTTAGGCATCCGCAATTCAATACACATCTATTCCTAGCATGCATACGAACCGTTATCCTACCCCCTTTCAGGATGAAAACCCCAATATCCCTATCTAGGGTTCTAACCCTCAGACTATTATCAACTATTAGAGTGATCAATTCTAATAAAGAAAATATCAAATACGAACAAGGTAGAGATAAAGATAATTATATAAATGAGCAATTATAAATCAATCCGCGTAACAAGGGTTCACATAGGGTTTGTGACACTAACTACAATAAAAGAAAACTAGCCAAGCATAATCATGGCTAAAAATAATCCAATATTCTTGAGCATAAAATTAAGAAGAAAAGGGAAGAAGAACTGTAGAAGAATCCTCCTGAGCTCTGCCGTCGGTCTCCTTCTGAAGAAATAGGTCTGAATCCCTAATTCTGTCAAAATGATCCTATTTATATGACTCTTTTCCTTCTTCCAAAAATACCCCCGAGATAACACGATACTTCTATCCTAGCGCCGGTTTGGCGCACGTTTGCGCCAACTTCCTGCCCAATGTATGCTGCAATTCGGAACCAATTCCCGTGACTCGGCGCCAGTTGGCGCCATCCTTCTCATTTTGGACGCCTAGTGGCGCCACTTCTCTTTGACTTGGGCGCCTAGTGGCGCCATTCTTCTTCTTGTTGGGAGCCTAGTGGCGCCATGATGCTGGGAGGCGCCATTCTGCTTCACTTTGGAGCCACTTAGCATGAGTTTGGCGCTAAGTGGCGCCATTTCTCTGGACCTTCGCCTATGCTGCACCCGGATGGAATTTTCCTCTGTGTGGAGTTGTGTCAACAGGCTTTTTATAATTTGTAATTTTCGCTCCTCTTTTTCCTGTAAAAACACAACCAAAAGGTGAATATTATTGACATAGAAAGAATCAATATAAATAGCAAATATGTATTTAAATTGCTCTCTTATGACCCAATTCTTATCAATTTTAACATGGAAAAACCACACTTGCCAGAGGCACATCAAATCATTCCCAGATTTAAATGTTGCTGTCACCAGTAATGTACAAGACTCAATCTAGGAAACAATCAATTATTCCAACACAACATCACACAGACAATCAAGAGATCATTATGCTAAGCATGACTGAATCAATGGAAAGAACTCCTAACAATGCCTTCTATTCTCATGAACATG
The DNA here is from genome assembly GCF_033153095.1 of Gastrolobium bilobum. Classification (NCBI taxonomy): domain Eukaryota; kingdom Viridiplantae; phylum Streptophyta; class Magnoliopsida; order Fabales; family Fabaceae; genus Gastrolobium; species Gastrolobium bilobum. The sequence continues at coordinate 28,852 of NW_026900160.1, forward strand.
TCAGAATCTAGCTTGAACACCCCTCACCAAGATAATCATATAACACTCAGCACTCAAGTGTTTAAGGGAGTAACAAACACTCAATCCATCACAGCAATAACATTACCATAAGCTTGATCATATTCTCAAGTTCCTAAAGATGAGGAACATTAACACATGCATAATTGATCAAAAGGACTTCACAGGTTGTAACTTGGCCGGGTTAATGGGTAGGAATATATGGAAAGTAGCTCAAACAACACTGAGATTGAAAAACTGATATTTTTTCATTTTTAACACATTCAACTCAATGATTTTGCTCCACTAACATTCCCACAGAATTTCGGGAATTAATTCCTTTCAGCCACCTTTTCTTTACATTCACCCTTTTTTTTTTCAAAACTTTTTGTTTTAAGGGTACAGATGAAATTTACCTCCCCTAATTATTTGACCTCTGTGGAGCCTACCTCAATTTATTTGTTTTCTTTTCAACATTTCAGGAATTCAATCTCAATCAAGGTAAGTCAAATAGATATAGGCTAAGCCATCAATCAGGCCACAGGTCATTTAACAACAAATAAATTCAGGCACAAGGGGGCTAACAATGGAAAAATTCATACAAGTGGGTTATTTTTGGCCAATAGCTAACAAGAACAAAATGCCTTTATCATATCAATCAATACATGTATAACAGAGAAACAGAGCAAGTTCTAGAATGCTATCATAGTGAGGTCTCTCAGAATAAAATAAGTGTTTAAGCACAAAACCTCACCAGCTATGATGTCAAGCTAGACTTTCAAAAGGACATCAGGCATCATTAATCATTCAAGCACAAAATTCAGACAAACGAGCAATCATGAACTCTACTCATGCCAATACAATATTATGCCAGAATTTCATTCAAAACATGATTCCTAGGATGAATCAGGCAATTTAACTAGGGGAAGCATATCTAAACCTGAGACTTGCTCAGAAAACATGTTCAAAAAAAAAATTTATATAGCACACAAAATACTATAAAAATAACTAAGAAAATTAAAAGAGTTAGAATATCTCCCCTGATAGAAGAATTGCAGCAGTTCTCAGGTGCAAGCCTACCATTCCCAGATTTAGAGAATTGTTGCCCTCAGCAATAATTAAACCACAAGAAGGAACAAAAACCTGCACAATAGAAGAAACAGTGGCATATAGAATAAACTATAATGCGCACATCAAAATTTCAAAGAAAAATATACCAACGTAAAGCAACTAAAAATAAAAATAAAAATACGAAACAGAAAAATAAACTAATATACAAAATCTCCGTCAGAAAGGAGATATAATCAACCCTCCCTGTCATCCCCCTCGGCAGCGTGGGATGACTCAGCAAATGGAAGGTCTGGTGGTACTGGATGCCTTGGTGTAGAAGACCACTATTCCCAGATTTGTTCCAAACTATGTAGCTATGTTAAGAACTCTTTGAAGTTTTGATTTTTCCGAGATATAGAATCTCGGTGTCTCTTGTCAAACTTCAGCTTCCTGTGTCTCTTCCAACTCGTATAAAATTTTTTGACTTCCTCCTTTCTTAATACCTCCTTCAGTATAGGATGACGCCTCCTTTTGGGTTTTCTCTCATGTTTGTCATCATCCTCATTGGGGATTTTGTTGGTATGGGAAGAGGGATCTTTATTTTTCAATTCAGTTTACTCTTCCTTCAGTGCTTCAATCACCGCTTCCTTATTACCCAAGAAGACATTTTTTTGAGGTTGAGGAAGCTCTTTCAAATTCACCTTCATGGCACCATCTTTCTTGGCATCATCTGCTGCACTTTGTTTTTCCTTAAAGACTTCAAGACTAAAACAATCGTCTTTGTGAGAAGACTGTTTTAGAGAATCAAAGACGTTGATAGTAACGGTCTCATCATTCATCCTTAGCTCAAGCTTCCCGTTTTCAACATCAATTAGTGCCCGAGCAGTGGCCAAGAAAGGTCTACCCAGCAAAAGAGGCTTCTCAGCTCCCCCTTCCATGTCCAACACTACAAAATCAACAGGAAAGATGAACTTGTCTACCTTTACAAGAACATCTTCAATAATACCACTAGGCTTCCTCAAAGACTTATCAGCAAGTTGAAGAGATGCCAAAGTGGGCTTTAACTCGGTGATCCCCAAGGATTTACAAACAGAAAGGGGCATCAAATTAATGCTAGCCCTAAGATCGCATAATGCTCTGCCAATTTTTGTGTCCCCAATTTCAATAGAAATTTTGAAACTCCCTGGATCATTGAGTTTGGGTGGGAACTTCTTTTGTATGATGGCACTACACTCCTCAGTGAGTGTTACAGTTTGGCATTCCTCCAGCTTATGCTTTTTTGATAACAAGTCCTTCATGAACTTGGCATAATTAGGCATGCAAGCCAAGGCTTCAGCAAATGGAATGTTGATATGCAATTTCTTGAATATATCCAGAAATCTTTCATAATGCTGTTTTTTAGCATCTTTCTTAAACCTTTCTGGATAAGGTGCCATTGCCCTCACATATTCTAGTTTCAGTTCAAACTTCTCCTTTGCTACTGGTTTTTCCACTTCAGCAGGTTTTTCAATTTCTTGGTCTAGCTCACCTGCAGTATCCAGCTTCTTTTCAGCTTCCACATTTATTCTCGGCTTTTCTGGAGCTGCTACCACTTTACCATTTCTAGTGGTGACAAACATACAATCCTCCTTTGGATTGGTAACTGTGTTACTAGGGAAATTACCTGGAGTTCTTTCAGCAACTTGCTTGGCCAGCTGGCCAATTTGATTCTCCAGATTTCTAATTGAAGCATTCATGTTTCTGGTATTAGCCCTAGTCTCTTCCATGAAAGCATTTGTATTTTTTGTATTGGCTCTAGTCTCCTCCATAAAAGCATTGGAGTGTTGAGCCATTTGTCCAACTAATCTCTCCAAATCAGAAAGTTCCTTCGGTGGAATAGGAGGAGGTTGCAGAAAGTTGTTTGAGCTATAATTAAGACCACCTCCTTGACCTCTCCTTTGAAAATTACTTTTGCCAGGAGAACTCTGATTTCTTTGAAAATTTTGTTGGGGCTTCTGCTCATACCAAACCCCATTCACTTGCAACTGCTGTGGATTATCACCCATTAGAGTGGGACACTCATTAGACTCATGAGCTTCCTTGCAGTATTCACACAACACAGAAGTTGATTGAACCTTGGACACTTGCATTTTCTCAAACTTCTCATTCAAGCTGTCAAAGTTTTTGGACAACAGCTTTTGTTCTGCAAGCATAGCATCATTACTTTCCAGCTTTAGTACTCCTTTCCTTGCCTGAACTGGGAAGCTCTCATTCTCATTTCTTGCAAGTTTCTTGATCAAGTCAATGGCTTGCTCAGATGTACTCTGCCGAATAGAACCCCCAGCTGCACTATTTATCACCAATCTTGTTTCAGGAGAGATGCCATTAAAGAAGATTGCTACCTTTCTATCATCATCTCCCTCATAGTGCGGACACTTCCGGATAAGTTCCTGGAACCTCTTCCAGGTTGCACACAGCGATTCTCCTTCAAACTGGCGGAAGTTTGTGATCTCATTTACCAGCTGGTTGTACTTCTCCATAGAAAAGAACTCGACAAAGAACTTTGTGGACAAGTCTTCCAATGTCATGATACTATTAGCTGACTGCCTCTCTATCCATCTGAGAGCTTTTCCCTTAACAGCAAAAGGGAATAATCGCAGCCTGATAGCATCGGCAGACACTCCATTGTGCTTGGTAGTGTCACAGATCATCAGAAATCGATCTATGAACTCATGAGGATCTTCCTCCTCAACACCAGAAAACTGAACCCTTTCCACTAAAGTAATCAGAGATGGCTTCAGCTCAAAATTGTTTGCCTCCACCGTCGGCCAGATTATACTTGAATTTGGCCTATTGAACACCGGAGTCAGAATGATGTCCAACAATCGTGGAGGTGAGTTATTTGCATTGTGGCCTCTGCCACCATCAGCATTGTTGTTTCCTGCCATTTCTTGTTTTGGTTGTACAGGTATGCTCTTGAAGTCTTCCCAAATTTTCTGCTTGGCAACCTTCCTCAGTCTCCTCTCAGTCCTTGAAATTTCAGGATCAATTACAAAGTCTGTAGGAGGAGGTCTACCTCGCATAAAACTCAGAAAAATATGTTAGTAGCACCTGTAGAACACAAAATAAGATAGAACAAATTAAAAAAAAAATCCAATCTCAAAGATCAATGGTTATTTGTAATATTGAAATTAACAATCCCCGGCAACAACGCCAAAAACTTGATGCTCTCCGGCAAGTATACCGATCGCACAAGTAATATAGAAAGTAAGTAGAGTATCGTCTCCACAGGGATTGTAAACCAAGTACTACAATAACCAGTCCCCTTAAGTTGGAAAACACAGTTTTTTGTTGGAAAAATTGTGAATTGAAATTGAGTAACAATAAGAAATAAAAGTAGAGACTTGTTTTTGAATTTTTAATTATGAGAAAAAAACAATAAAAACGAGAATTGATTTGTAAAAATGAGAAAAGTATTGTAGCTAGAGCGCACTCACCTGATGATCCCCACTTCTTACTTTGGATTGATTTACAACATTAATTTATAAAATTACTCAGATAAATTATTATCTAAAATAATTAGTTAAATCCCAATCCCTTGACAATTTAACCCTTTAAGCGATGAACTCTATAATTTAGGCATCCGCAATTCAATACACATATATTCCTAGCATGCATACGAACCGTTATCCTACCCCCTTTCAGGATGAAAACCCCAATATCCCTATCTAGGGTTCTAACCCTCAGACTATTATCAACTATTAGAGTGATCAATTCTAATAAAGAAAATATCAAATACGAACAAGGTAGAGATAAAGATAATTATATAAACGAGCAATTATAAATCAATCCGCGTAACAAGGGTTCACATAGGGTTTGTGACCCTAACTACAATAAAAGAAAACTAGCCAAGCATAATCATGGCAACAAATAATCCAATATTCTTGAGCATAAAATTAAGAAGAAAAGAGAAGAAGAACTGTAGAAGAATCCTCATGAGCTCTGCCGTCAGTCTCCTTCTGAAGAAATAGGTCTGAATCCCTAATTCTGTCAAAAGGATCCTATTTATATGACTCTTTTCCTTCTTCCAAAAATGCCCCCGAGATAACACGATACTTCTATCCTGCAACTCGGCGCCAGTTGGCGCCGGTTTGGCGCACGTTTGCGCCAACTTCCTGCCCCATGTATGCTGCAATTCAGAACCAATTCCCGTGACTCGGCGCCAGTTGGCGCCATCCTTCTCATTTTGGGCGCCTAGTGGCGCCACTTCTCTTTGACTTGGGCGCCTAGTGGCGCCATTCTTCTTCTTGTTGGGCGCCTAGTGGCGCCATGATGCTGGGAGGCGCCATTCTGCTTCACTTTGGCGCCACTTAGCATGAGTTTGGCGCTAAGTGGCGCCATTTCTCTGGACCTTCGCCTATGCTGCACCCGGATGGAATTTTCCTCTGTATGGAGTTGCATCAACAGGCTTTTTATAATTTGTAATTTTCACTCCTCTTTTTCCTGTAAAAACACAGCCAAAAGGTGAATATTATTGACATAGAAAGAATCAATATAAATAGCAAATATGTATTTAAATTGCTCTCTTATGACCCAATTCTTATCAATTTTAACATGGAAAAACCACACTTGCCAGAGGCACATCAATCTCTAAACAAGAAATCTCAGTAAGGCAAGGGGTCCTCAAGGATCTTCCACCCCAAGCTCACTTACATGTGCAATATAAGTTCAAAAGCAGTTTATCATCATCAGTTCTAAAATAGAGTTATGCAGCAGATAATCATATCATGTGTGTCAATTCTATTCTATTGGCCAGAGAAATGCAGGATTTATATACGCCAAATACCCACACATAGTGCATATAACACATGCATATTAAAAGCCATTACACATAAAGCTCAACAGCATTTCAAATATCAAAAGCATGTAACACAGCATGCATATAACCATACCCCCATGGGACATGGTGGAACCACAACATGGCTAAACCGAGGACACGAAAGCCATAAGCCCTTAATCCCTTGATTCTGATTTAGTTAAGTATTTACAGAAGTTCAACTCCATCAAAATAGGGTCCACAAACCCATAGCTCAGTTCTGTATGAACAGTGAAAGTTCAAAACTTTAGCACCATCATTGTCGCACAATGATATGCCTACATGAGGGAAAAATAAAAAAATTTCTGAAAGCGGAATGCATAGACAATCTATGCCCTCATGTGATTTAGAAAGAAAACGCTCATTGAAACACGATAGGATTTAGAATTACCTTATTCCGATCTCTTGTAGGCTTCAAAAGGATGATGCCCTCTAATGATAGTCCACACAGCTATCTCCAATGTCGCAGCAGAGAACTCTTCTCCTTGATCCTCCTTTGCCCTTAATTTCTTGTTAGGCGAACTTGGACCAATTAGTCACTGACATAGATGAACTTGGAGCAATTAAACTCTTTTTAACAGGCCCAATTCATTTAATGACCACATAAGACACTAGCAATGCTCTGCGGCCCCAGAACTAACTGAGTTGACCAAGTGATCTACCTTTCTAATTTGGATACCGTGTCGGAATCATCCCTCATATCGTCATTCACATTTAGTCGAGAGCAAGGAAATAGTATCATCTCTCTTGTTGACTAAATATAGCTTTTCATAGAACTAGGAATCTTTTTCTATTGACTCTAAGATTGATCATGACTCCTCATGATCACTTACTATGCATAGATTCCCGAGTCAATTAGAAGTCATCCAAGTTCGACCGGTCTTGTGAATGACTAATCCCTTATAGGGGACTATGAGTCCTCTCGGCATGTCCATCTAGACTCATGTATTCAAGTTATACCCAAGAGTACACTGTTCTCCCCATGTTTCAGGCGGATAGAGTTGTACAGTCAAAGTATAACCCTAGGACATAGTGTTCGATGACATCCTTAAGTCTAGGACGACCCGCACTACCAAACGATGAGAGACTAAACAAATCCAATGATACTTAGTGAAATCCTTGTGGAGTCTCTCTGCAGGTCAGTTTAGTGCTATCTGTTCCTGAACAGATCCACCTACGACATCAGCTAAGGTATCACCATACCTGCATACCATGAGGTCCCTACCTTGTATCTCCATACAAGTAGAAGATGTCGTACTAGTCTTATTGAGATCACCAATGCCCTCTCTTGGTGATTCAAGACTAGGAACATACTTTAGGCAATAGACATGTGGTGTCCTCGAGTCCTCATGATCATGATCCCTATCATAGATCCTCACATGAACACCTGTTCTATTCCTGGGTCTTTTATCTTTAATCGCATATTAACCTAATATTAAGGCGAGACAAAATATGAAAAAGATAAAATGTGCTCATTTATTAAATAAATCATGAAATATAAGTAGCAAAAGGTGTTCATCTGATGTAACAGATTGTCTCTAGGACACCTATATACTAACAAACAGTACCTTACTGTTCCACGAAAACCCAGAATTTCCGGATATATGTCGGGGGCATATCCGGATATCAATATCCGGATATCTCACTGGCAATATCCGGATATCAATATCCGGATATTTATCGACCAAATATCCGAATATTTCGCGACAGAATACAGTTTCTGCATTTCGCGAAGATATCCAACAAAGGTCCAACTTTTACCAATTAAAAGCGTTCAAGACTCCATTTTTAGGTCTATACAGGTTCATACACATGTTAGTTACTTGCTTAACCCATTTACATGCAAAGACACCACCTTTAAATCATTTAAACTCATGATCAAGGTTAGGCAACTCACCAATGCTTCAAACTCAGAAATGGAAGGCTCTTGGAGCTCACAACCAACTCCAAAGGTTTTGACTTGCACAGCAAACAAAAATGGTAGTCCAAGTAAGGTTCTTTCTCTTCAAATACCACCCTTTGGAACTCAAAATGGTAGAACAAAGCTCCTACCACTCAACTCTCAAAGGTCAGCTCCCCCACACCAACACACAGAGGCTAGACACACAGAAAAGACACCCATTTCACTCTCACAATGATAATCACAAGTGTTTACAAGGAGGAAGAAGGAGGAACCAAGCAAAATATGAAAACTTGGCTCACTAGAGATGGAGGAAGACAATGGAACAGTAGCAACTGACCAACCACTCCAACCAGTCATGTAGCAACAGAAAATACCTAGGGTTTTGGGCCAACAAGCCTATTTATAGCGGTTTAACACTTAAACACACAGTATTAACTTTAAATGCTACGCTTAGCATTTTAATCCCAACTCAGGATTCTTAACCTACTCAATTTTACAAGAATTATCGTATTTTTCTTATATTTTTCGGAGCACTTTTCTGGTACGCATTTTTCATAGTCAGTACCAGTTTCTGGCACCAGTTCTCATTATTTTAACTTGAAACTCGTTTTACAAGTCCTACATATTATTCTGGTAATTATCATGTACTTGTTATAATTTTCCAGGATACTTTTTCGGTACGCATTTATACCGACTAGCAGAACCGGTATCTGCACTTTTCGTCAGAAAAGCGACTTTCAGCATTATAACTCAATTACTATAATTATTAGAGCCTCAATATAATTATTAGGGTCAATTATGAAATTATCTCATTAAACTCATAATTAACTGATTAATTTCCTGAATTAACGGTGCGGGTTCTTACACTCGCATTGAAGGTATTCAAAAGCAGCTCGGTTATAAGAGTGGATCACATTTAGAGCAGCTGGAGTTTAGCTTAAAGAAGGAGCTTGAGGATATCTTGAATCAGGAGGAAAAAATTTGGTACCAAAAATCGAGAAGTGAGTGGATTAGAGATGGTGACAGAAATACACGATTTTATCATACCAAAACTCTTAAAAGGAGAAACAGGAACAAAATTGTGAAACTCAAGAATGACCTGGGTCACTGGGTCAATGATGAGGAGGAGTTGATCGCTTTGACTAGAAATTTTTTTCTTAATCTTTTTAAGGAAAATTTATTAGACAGAATGTGGTGTCAGACTAAAATACTTGTCCAGCTTTGCTAGAAGAACAGGCAGATTTACTATCTCCTAAAATTTCAATGGATGAGGTGAAGCAAACCTTTTTCCAAATAGCCCCCCTCAAAGCCCCTAGGCCGGATGGTTTCCCTGCAATTTTCTTCCATAAGAATTGGGAGCTTCTCAAGTCTCATATCTTCAACAACATGACCTTTTTTCTTCAAAATCCTGCTCGTATTAAAGACATCAATCATACTCTTATTGCTCTTATTCCTAAAGTGGACAGACCTGTCTTGATGAAGCAGTTTCAGCCTATTGCCCTTTGTGACTCTGTTTACAAGGGTTTTAGTAAAATTCTGGCTAACAAAATTAAGCCTCTTCTTGGGAATCTTATTTCTCCTAATCAGGTCAGCTTTGTTCCCAAAAGACATATTCAAGATAATATCATCATTGCTCAGGAGCTAGTGCACTCCATGCATAGAATGAAAGGGAAGAAAAGCTTCTTTTCTATGAAAATTGATCTTTAAAAAGCTTATGACAAGCTTAGCTGGGATTTTATCAGATTGGTTTTTTGTGACCTGAAATTACTGGAAGATTTGGTGGAAGCTATAATGGGTTGTGTTACTAGTCCCTACCAGAAAGTTCTCTGGAATGGTGCTAGGACCCCAGGTTTCTACTCCCACAGAGGAATTAGACAAGGGGATCCGTTATCCCCTTATATTTTTGTGCTATGTTTGGAGAAACTCACCCCCCTAATCATGGATGAAGTTTGTAACACTTCGTGTGCACCTGGTGTATTAACATACAAATGGTAATGGCGTAGCTAAATAAATGCGGAAGCTAATTTTTTCTTTTCAATTATGACGTCATTATTATTAACCAAGTTGATTACTTATTCCTTTTTCAAAATATCGCCTGTAAGTAAATCGCAAAAAAGAACTAACTGAATAACCTCATAATATAAATAAGTGTGTATCTAATCACGGAACTACAACACGTAGTCCGGACAATATCCTGATACATTATAAAACTCAAATAAGTAAAACATAACTGATGTCAATGTGGCATGGACAACCCCATGCTCCCAAATAAGGAAACAAAGCCCAACAAAGTCTCAAGCCAAATAACCATATACAGAAAATAAATCATGGTCAACATTCAGGCATATCAAATAAACAGCATGCATCTCAACTCAACTCCGATCTCCTGTCGCTAGAGGTATCAACCCCCGAGGTACCATTACCTGAAAATGTGCCCCAACACGGGGTGAGATCTCTAAAAAGAAATCTCAGTAAGACATGGGATCCTCAAGGATCTCTCCACCCCAAGCTCACTTACATGTGCAATATAAGTTCTAAAACAGTAAAACAGTATAAGTTCCAAAATCTGTGCAATGCAACATATATTCATGTCATATGTGTAATAATCCTACTAGCCAGAGAATAAACATGTAGGGATTAAATACGTCAACAACCTACAGTACAAGGAACACCGCTTGTACCTCACCCACAGATTCACCATCTTGTATGTCTCCACATACTCAGGCTTACCATCTAGGTGGTACACCATATACATATCATATAACACTTGCACTCAATTAAAACAGCTCAATAGCATTTCAGAAATCATCACATCATTTCATAAAAACACATCATGCATATAAACCATCCTTCCATGAGGTATGTGGAATCAACAATGGGCAAAACCGAGGACACGAAAGCTTACCTGAAATGCCAAAATCTCTATCCAAAGGCTTAGTAAAAACAGGCAACCCAACAGTCTCACCATAAGTCAATTGCAATATGTTCGTTATGAGTACACAATTTAATATTCAGAAATCTTAATTTCATAACCATTAAACAACGTCTTCTCTTTCGTTTACATTCTTTTTAATTCATAATTATCACAAACTAACCCTCAATATTAAGGTATTAATGTTTCCCCAATAGTAACACTGACTTCCTAGGGCATCTTGCCCCAATGGGGACTTTCCCACACATTAAAACTGGTTTCTGATCATTTTGACAATAGGTAATCGATTACCATACAGGTGGTAATTGATTACTCAACATGGTAACCGATTACCAAAAATAGAGTAACCGATTACTGCACATGGTAGCCGATTACCAAAACAGGATAATTGATTACTGCACACGGTAATCGATTATCATACGAAAGGTAATCGATTACCACGCGGACAGAACAAATTTCTGCAGAATTTTTCTGCTTAATCCGAGACCCACAAGCTTCCCCAAGGTCCAAAGTCCGGTTTTTCATCAAAACAGATGTTCAACACTACTTATCATACATGGATTAACAACTTTTAACTTGAATCATCAAAGTTCCTTCTTTTAGTGACTTAAACAAGCTATAATGAAGAATTTTTTAAAGAAAGTGACTTTGGTTTAACAATGGGCTCTTGAACTCAGAAAATGGCAGTGATTTAGTGGCTTTTATACCACCCAAATATGCTGCACAAGTGAAGCCACGAAAATGATCCCCAAGCTTAGCCCTTTTTTCCTTCAAGGTGGCTTCTTGAAGCACCAAGTGTCAATAAGATGACTCCCACAACACACACCAAGAAGTCAGCAGCCCACACTCGCCCAAACTGAAGCTACAACTCAGAAATGAATGGTCTTTCAACCTCCCAAGGCTAGAGCACACTCGCATATGGAACTACTGTGAAAAAAGCAAGAGAAAAGGTGATCTCTTGGAGCTTCAATGGAGGGGGAAAGTGGAGATAAGGTGGATGCACCCAAAGAGCCTCAGAAATTTCATGTAGAAGGAGAAGAAAATTGACCTAGGGTTTTGTGCCCTAGGTATTTATAGTCCACTTAAGTTTAATCAGACAGTATTAGCATTAATACCTACGCTTATTATTTTAATCTCAAACCTCATATTCTAAACCTAGCCATTTCTCTCAGATTTTTCATATTTTTATTATAATTTTTCGCAACACTTTTTCGGTACGCGTTTTCACGTTGCTGATATTAGTTCTGACATTAATACTTATTATTATGACTTCAAACTTGATATTCTTGACTTAAATATTATTCTAGGATATTCATGTACTTATTATAATTTTTTGGGATACTTCATCGGTACGCTCTTATACCGTGAAGCAGAATCGGTATCTGCACTTTTCGTCAGAAAAACGACTTTCAACATTATTAAGCCCTTATATTAATTATTCAAGTCTTGCCATATTTATTCTACGTCAATTATGGAATTATCTCCTAATTTTATAATTAAATTATTTAAATTCCTAATTTAACAGTGCGGGTTCTTACATTCACCCCACCTTTTAAGAATTTTGTCCGCAAAATTAGAGACATACTTGTCCCTAAACTCGGGGTATTTCCAGAGAAGTTCGTCCTCCCGCTCCACGGTACACTCCTCTGGAGTTCTTCCTTTCCATTTCACTTTGACCATAGGAATGATCTTGCTCCTAAGCTCTTTCTCACCACGATCGAGGAATTTGAGTGGTCCAACAGAAGTCTTTAAGTTTTCCCGAACCTTCACATCATCAGGTTGCATCACGTGCGAAGGATCAACTATATATCTCTGAAGCTGAGACATTTGAAACACGTCGTGGATGTTGGCTAAGTTCGGAGGCAAGGCAAGCCGGTAGGCAACAGGCCCTACCCTACTAAGAATCTGGTATGGCCTAATAAATCTCAGGCTAAGCTTCCTCACTCCTATGACCCGACCAACACCGGTGACAGGTGAAAGTCTCACAAACACGTTCTCACCCTCACTGAACTCCAGTGGCCGATGCTTGTTGTCGTAGTAACTCTTCTGGCGATTTTGAGCATGCTTCAGCTTCTCCCAGATCATCTGGATCTGCTGGGTGGTATCCTGGACAAAGTTAAGCCAAACAACTCTCTAACTCCAACCTCCTACTAACAGGTAGGAGTCCGACACCTCCTACCATACAATGCCTCGTAGGGTGTTATGCCCAGGCTAGCATGAAAGCTATTATTGTACGAAAACTCAATTAATGGTAGGTATCGATCCCATGCTGAGCCCTGCTCCAATGTACAGGCCCTCAACATGTCCTCCAATGTCTGGATGGTCCGCTCAGTCTGTCCATCAGTTTGAGGGTGATAGGCTGTACTCAATCTCAACTGAGTACCAAAAGCTCCCTGCAGTGCCTCCTAGAACCAAGATGTGAACTTTGGGTCCCTATCACTAATGATACTCTCGGGCACCCCATGAAGCCTCACGATCTCGCGAACATATAACTTGGCCAACTGCTCTGTAGTGAAGCTCACCTTTACCGGAAGAAAATGGACAGACTTAGTCAATCTGTTCACAATGACCCAAATAGAGTCACAACTAGCCTGAGTCTTAGGCAGTCCTACTACGAAGTCCATGGAAATGCTCTCCCAAACTGAAGCTACAACTCAGAAATGAACGGTCTTTCAACCTCCCAAAGCTAGAGCACACTCACATATGGAACTACTGTGAAGAAAGCAAGAGAAAAGGTGATCTCTTGGAGTTTCAATGGAGGGGAAAGTGGAGACAAGGTGGCTGCACCCAAAGAGCCTCGAAAATTTCACATAGAAGGAGAAGAAAACTGACCTAGGGTTTTGTGCCCTAGGTATTTATAGTCCACTTAAGTTTAATCAGACAATATTAGCATTAATAGCTACGCTTATCATTTTAATCTCAAACTTCATATTCTGAACCTAGCTATTTTTTGAAGATTTGTCATATTTTTATTATAATTTTTTGCAACAATTTTCTGGTACGCATTTTCACATTGTCGGTATTAGTTTTGACACCAATACTTATTATTATGACTTAAAACTTGATATTCTTGACTTAAATATTATTCTAGAAATATTCATATACTTATTATAATTTTTTGGGATACTTCATCGGTACACTCTTATACCGTGAAGCAGAGCGACTTTCAACATTATTAAGCCCTTATATTAATTATTCAAGTCTTCCCATATTTATTCTACTTCAATTATGGAATTATCTCCTAATTTCATACTTAAATCATTTAAATTCCTAATTTAACGGTGCGGGTTCTTACAAAATTGAGAAGAAGAGTTGGCAGCCTATTAAAGCTGGTAGGCTGGTCCTTTGTTTGCCCACCTTATGTTTGCTGACGATATTATTCTTTTTGCAGAAGCTTCCTTAGATCAATTAAATGCTATCCTATTTTGCCTTGAGAAGTTCTCCAAAATGTCTGGCCAATGTGTGAGTATTGATAAATCATGCATTTATTTCTCTAAGAATACTCTTGTGGCTCTTGCGGATGAGATTACTTCAATCAGTGGCTTCAAAAGGGTCACCAACCTTGGCCGCTATCTGGGCTCTCTATTGAAACATGGTAGAATCAAAAAAGACAACTATGCAGATGTCATTTCCAGAGTGCGAAATAGACTCCATGGGTGGAAATCCAAGTGTTTATCTCTTGCTGGAAGAATCACCCTTGTCGAAAGTGTCATCTCAGCCATACCTTGCTTTCATATGCAAAATAATGTGCTTCCTGCTCATGTGTGTCAAGACATAGAAAAAAATCAACGTAATTTTATTTGGGGGCATTCATAGACTAAACACAAAGCCCACTATGTTGCTTGGGAACAGATGTGCTTGCCTAAACAAAATGGTGGCCTCGGCATCATCAACCTTAGAGTTCAGAATGAAGCCTTTTTGCAGAAAATTGCTTGGCAGTTGATTGTAAACCAGAACAGCCTTTGGGAACAGGTTCTTATTGGCAAGTGTGGTAGGAATATGGACCTGAACCGCAACTTTGTAGCCAAAAGTAGTGACTCCAGCTTCTGGAAAAATATCTACAAGGCCCGGATTAAGATGTCTCAATTTTTAGAATGGGATATTGGAAATGGTAACTCAATCTTTTTTTGGACAGACAGCTGGGGAGGATGGGAAAATAATCTTCTCAGCCTTGCTTTTAACAAACCACCTCAAGCTGACCTTGACCTTAAAGTGACGGAGATTGTGGAGGCAGCTACTGGAGACTGGAATTGGAACTACCTCTCAGGTTTCCTTGATAATGCAATTCTAAATAGGTTGGGAAATATTGCTCCCCCTGTGGACAGTAATGCTACTGATTGTCTGAGATGGAAAAGGAATATTCCTAGTGAGTCTATTGTTAAAAATGCCTATTGACATCTCACTCAAACTAATTCCAACACTGATAAACTGTGGTCCTCCATCTGGCGGTGGAAAGGACCGTATAGGATCGTAGTGTTCCTTTGGATGGCTGTTTTGAATAAACTTCCTGTTAGAAATACAACTTGTCATTGGAGTGAAGGTGATCAATTTTGTCCTTCGTGCCATAAAGCCCCTGGAACAATTATTCATACGTTTAGGGACTGTAGTGTTGCTAGGAAAATATGGGAGGTTTGTTTCATTGGAATCATCCCCTATAATTTCTTCTCCTTAGATGGAGAGGCTTGGTTCAAGCTCAACATCTTTCAATCATTCTCCATCCATTTCTGGAAATCAAGGAAAGAGGTTTTTTATGTGACTTGTTGGTTTTTGTGAAAATGGAGAAATTCTACCATTCATGAGGAGAATTTCTCTACTCCCCAGGATCCCAATTACATATTCTTATGTACCTGGTTGACATAAAGAAGAGCAAGGAAGCTTTTCCTTCGAATGCCAATATTGACCAGTCTAGCTCTTCATTTTGTCCGGGTATCAGCTCTCATCAATTTAGATACAAGCTTTTTGTAGATGGAGCTTACAGTTCATCCAACAACAAAGGGCCTTGTGGTGGTTTTAATGTTTCTTCATCAGGAGAGTGGATGGGTGGTTTTACTTTCAATATTAGCTCTTGTACAACATTGGAAGCAGAACTGTGGGGTTTATTTCAAGGTATTCAACATGCTTTAAATCCAAAGTGCTTTGATATTTGAATAGTTGTGATTCAAAGGATGCTCTAATGTGCTTAAAGACCTTTTCTCCTAACTGTGGATACTCTTCTCCTCTAAATTGTATCAAAGAAGTTGGCCAACTAATTGGAAGTTTTCATCCAGACTACATACCCAGAGAGCTAAATGCTTGTGCAGATGGTCTAGTCAAACTTGGCTTCTCCCTGAATCCCGAAAAACTGTTGTTCTTCTCTTCTCCCCCTTCTAGTATATTTTCTTTTTGGAATGTAACTAGAACTAAGATTATGATGGAGCATGTCGTGTCTGACATGCAACATCTTATTTTGTGATTTTGTTGTTGTTTCTTTGGGCTTTGCCCTCCTTTTTGTAAAAAAAAAGTGATGAAAAAGGAGGTTAGGAATGTTGAGCAAAAGCAAAGGTTGAACAATGGTGAAAAATAAAAATAATTTTTTTTGCTTCTATGCAAATAAAAGTGTTAAGAAATATGAAAAATGAAAATGAAAAAAAAGTATTGGGGGTTGAAAATGAAAAATACAGAAAAAAATAAAAGCGCTGAAAAAGAGCAATGAGGAAATATGGAGAAAAAATATTGTTATTTAAGGTGTTTACACTTTACCATGAACTTTCTATGTTTCAATGTTTTAGCTAGTTATCTCTTATTTATCCTTCCTCTTCCAAGCCCCATTACAACCCGAATAAAGACCTCTTGATCTTTTATGCATGTTAATCAACTGTAGAGAGTAAGAATATGATTAAACTTATAAAAATATCAATACAGTGAAAGTTTGAGTGAAACACATACCCCTTAGACAGATGAGTAATGAGTGACTTGATATATCTAGTGAGTGTGTTGAAATTCAGTTGTTATGTTCAATTTATTCTCAAACTCTGTTATTTTCTACCTAAGTCTAATTATTTTTGGATTGATGTACTGTCTGAATCTTACATTAAGCATTATTTTTACACTTTTGCACTATTCCAAGTTTCTAAAGTAATTCATTGTTGAGGACAACAATGAGTAAATCTGGAAAAGATTTGATAAGTGTCAAAGACACTATGTTTTTAATATTAAAATTCACTACAAGTGTTATCAAAAAAAAAAAAAAAAAATTCACTACAAGAAAACTGATATTTGGAGGTTGTTTAACTGAGGCGGTTTCACTTAAACTGCCTCCAATTGGTACATAGAGGCGGTATATTCGGCAGTTTAATTGATTTGAGGCGGTTGACGTGAAACCACCTCCAAATGTATACTAGAGGCGGTTAAAATAACCGCCTCGATTTACCATTCAGAAGCGATTACATTAAAACCGCCTATAATTGCTACTTATAGAGGCAGTTAAACCATAACCACCTCCAAATGTATATTAGACGCGGTTAAAATAACTATCCCCATTGACCATTTAGAGGCGGTTGAGATATAATCAACTCTAAATGCAACAATTAGAGGCGGTTTTAATATAACCGCATCTGAATAGAAATAAGGGCAGTTATTTTAACCGCCTCTAATAGACATTTAGAGGTTATTTCATGTGAACAGCCTCAAAATATATATTAAAGGTGGTTAAAATAACTGCCTCCAAAGCATATTTAGAGGCAGTTCATGATCTATCGGACAATGAGATTTAAAGAGGGAAATCTCTTTGTTCAGCCGTTTGATCGTCCTCAAAATATGCTTTGGAGGCAGTTATAGAGGCAGTTCTCCAGATAATTTCTTGTAATACTTGAATCTGACCGTTCAGATTTTTAAGTTGAATTATCTGGTGTTATATATAAATTTCTAAAGATGACTGTTGCACATTGAAAAAAACCATCTCACTTTCACTTTGAAGTCCCACATTGGATGGCACTTGTTCCTCCTTCTCCATTCCCTAACAACTCACACTAACGCACACATATACAAAATTAAATAAGTTATTTATATTCAACTAATAAAAATTATATTAACTTTTAAAAATACTATTTTTTTAAAAAAATTGTATTAACTAATAACTATCGAAAATTATATTAAAAATAAAAATTTAAAATTATATTAACTTTTAAAAATAGCAATTTTAATATTAAAAATTAAAAATTTATATAATTTTAACTATTTGGAGGCGGTTACACGTTATTTGGAGGCAATTAATATAACCGCCTCAGATTGTCTTTTGGAGGCAGTAATGAAGGCGGTTAAAATAACTGCCTCAGATTATCTTTTGGAGGCGGTAGTGGAGGCAGTTAAAATAACCGCCTTAGAATATGTTTTGGAGGCGGTTAGAATAGCCGTCTCAAATTGTCATGTAGAGACGGTTATTCCAGCGGTTTGTGAAAATTGCCGTATTTTGCCTCGCGACGGTGGTAAACGAGGTGGTTTATGAACCGCCGAACCAAGCAAAATGCAAATATAACCGCCTCTGAAAACCACTTTTCTTGTAGTGATTAGTTTAAATAATGATTAATATGATTAAGAATATAGTGTTAATTAATAAATCTCAAAGATATTAAGATTCCAACAACTAGATAAGGTTCTGATATCTTTTCATACTGTTTCAGGCTTGAAGTACAAATCATCAATTTTGATGGGCAAAAGCAGTTGCAAAGGATAAGGATCAAGAAAAATAAGAATTAATCAAAATTGATCCTCAGCGAGCTTGGTCCAAATTGAAAAGCCCATTTTTATTCTTATAAAAACACATGTTAGGGCTCATTCAATTCATTCGAAGGAGGGGGCAGAGGAGCAATTCAGAAGGCTGCAGAAAGCATAGACAAAGAGGATAGTCTCGGAAGAGAAGGTCAAGAAATCATCGTGGAGTTTTCCTGCTAAGTCCTATGAATCTTTATAGTTTCTTTTCATCTATTGTTCTTATTTTCTTGAACATGCTAGGCTAGTTTTCTTTATGTAGTTAAGGCGAGACAGAACTAATGGGTTCTTGAACGCTGTTTAATCTTTAATGCAATTATTATTCGTAATTTAATTATGCAATTAATCTGTTTTATGTTCCTAGTCCTGTTTATGATTTGGCCAATCTTGAACGAGCAATAGATTTTTGCATGCTAATAGGGATATTGTATCCTTTAATCTGATTGGTTAATTTCTGGAATTTGTATGTTCTACAGATAGTCTTACGAATTTCATGACGCATAATTCTTGACCTTAAAACTTACTTTATAAAAAGACCCTAAGGGATTAGAGCCTTAGAATAAAGTAAAGAACTGAAACCAACAAAGGATTGAAGAGTCAGTTACATAAGAAAGAATTGTCAATAATTGATTGCAAACTTTAATTACATGAAAGTTAAACTCGTTGAGAAACTATTGGGGAAGTCAAGTTCTTAGCTACGTCTTTTAATAATTAAAGTTAAAATTATTTTATTCACGTTATTAATTCTTTAATTCAGTTCTTGAATTCTAAAATATTGAAAATTAAAAATAATTTGTTTAAAAATTCTGTTTTATAAATTAAATTAATTATCTCAACAAAACCATTTCAAGATAGATTCAACTTTGATAGCGTAGATAAGTTAGTGATTGATAATCAGTCCTCGTGGAATCGACAATCTTACTTTTACCACTCTATTACTTGTACGACTAGTGCTTGACAGTATCCTGATACATTATACAAATCAAATCTAAATAAGCATAGTCAAGTCATCGTGACATGGACAATCCCTATGCTCACAAAATAAACGACATAATCATCAAGTCTCAAATACAATAGTCATAGCAGAAGAATCAAACATGATCATATAAGGTAACTAAATCATCAAGCATATAACAGTCAGCTTAGCTCCGGCCTCCTGCCGCCCGAGGTCTCAACCCCCGAGGTACCTGAACCTGAAAATGTGCCCCAAACGTGGGGTGAGAACTCTAAAAAGAAATCTCAGTAAGACAAGGGGTCCTCCAGGACTCTTCCGCCCCAAGCTCACTTCCAAGTATAAATATAAGTTCGAAAATAGTATTTACAATGCATGTTCATGTTAAGGCATTTAAGTCATGGCAATATATTTCTTGCTCAACGAGCCAAGTACTACAACTCATTAATCATGTAATGTATGCAAATGCGGTTCGACTGGCCAGGGAACAGGATAGGGTTTATGCACGTCTGCGACCTATCTAAACATAAGGGTCGCAGCCTGATCGTGTAAGTACTCACATCACATCCATACATTACATCTAGTGTTATTTTAGCATATCTCAGGCATATCTCAACTATCAATGCATATATCATTTCTCAATAAAGCATACATGCATATAAACCACCCTCCCATGGAGGTCGGTGGAACAAGCAACAGATTAATCCGAGGACACGAAAGCTTACCTCTAAGCAATCAATCCAAGCCAAAGTCCACACTAGCTCAAGGTCAACAAACAGCACAGTCACAATCTGTTTAGACCAGCAACCATATCAATATTTATAATCTAAGAGTTCAAGAGGTAATGACAATGTTCTCTTTATCGTTTCATGCTATTAGGCTTCTACCAAAGCCTTAAGCCCTTAATCTAAGTGATTCTAACTTAGTTCAATTATTACAGAGGTTCAACTTGCCAATCTAGGGTCCATAAACCCATAGTACCATTCTGTCAGAACAAAACAGTGACCAACTCGCATTTTTCCAGAATATCCGGATATTTGTCGGGGCCATATCCGGATATCATATCTTGATACCCATATCCAGATATCACAAGGCCCATATCCGGATATCATATCCATATATTTTGCGATAGAATACAGTTCTGCATTTTCGCGAAGATATCACTCAAAGGTTCATCTTTTAAGATTTCTACACGTCAGAGAATCCATTTTTAGACATATTTAGGCCAGTACACATGCTAGTTACTGAAAGTAAAATGACCTTGAAGGTCGAGGCATGTGATAGGGAAAAACAAAATTTTTCGCTAGCGGAACACACATGCACATCAAGATACGTGCTTTAAGACATATATTATACCTTGTTTGTGAAACTTCAGGATGATCAAGGTCAGGTCTGAAGGGTTCAAACACCACACCACCCGCGTCTAGATGCAAGAACTCCTTCTTGTAGAACCACCAATTGATCACCACAATGAGGCTTGCTATGCGCTCAATGTATGAAAGAGGAGGCTAGGCAAATGTGTTTAGAAGAGTGATGTTTTCAGAGAGAAAACCTCACAAGGTGGCGCATGCAAGGAGGAGAGAATGGCTAGGTCTTTTCTCAAAAAACCCTAAGGAGGAACACACTCATATATTGCACAAGAGAGTGAGGGAATAAATAAGTGAAATCAGATTTTTCACTTCAAAATCCCATGAAAGTGGCGCACAACAAATGAGGAGATAAAGGAGTTGTTGCAATTCAAAACTCCCAACAACCTCTCCATTGAATTCTTATGAGATAAGGTCTTTATCTAATCAAGATTCTGACCTGATGGTCATCACATGACCACTCATGCGGTGCGCCCCATTCAGTCCCAAAAGGAGTCCAGATACGTTTGAGTAGTTGCATTCAAACTTGAATCAACTCACTCAAATATTCTCCCAACAGACCGTATCTTTTGGAGCTGATTTTGATGACTAAATGACACTCACCAACAGCCAAAATCAGCGCCCCAATCTTTTTGGATCATGTCCAAAAGATCTTCTCTTGATACTAGTGATTTGTTCCAACAAGATCGTATCTTATCCTTTTGTTATGAAACAACTTTTCATAGCCAATTCAAATTTGAATTTAAATATTTAAATTCGAATATTCAAACATTCAAATTCAAACTTTCAAACATTCAAATTCAAAATTCAAATTTAAAATTTCAAAATTCGAATTTCAAAATTCAAATTCAAAATTCAAATTTCAAAATTCAAATTCCAAATTTCAAAATTCAAAATTTAAATGTTTGATAATTAATTTAACCAATTAAATTAATTAGTAGTGTCTTGGACTATCCAAGCTCATTACTGTGATCCATGCACCCTCCACCCTCAAAGTGGACTTCCAAACTACTTCTTGGACTAATGACCATTATTAGGCCCAATACCTTTAATGCTAGTTCATCTAGACAATTAGGTGTTAGCGTGTGACCCATTAGGTCCAACATAGCCACTGACATAAATGGGTTTGGGCCCAATAAGCCCACAACCCATCTAATGACAACACAGAGCACTAGCAATGCTTTGTTGCCCCAGAACTAGTTAGATTAATGACTTGATCATCCTATTACACATATTTGGTTGTCGTATGTATTTCCTTTCGTCTCAGTTACCTTCCCATAAAACCTAGGGTAAGGAAACGTATCAACCCTTGCGGTTTAGGGTAAGCTTTATTCGAAATAGGGAATCTTCAATTTACTGACTCTAAAGGCAGATCATCTCATGATCTCTTTTACTATGCATAGATTCCCGAGTCCCTGTAAATGTCATCCCGATTTCTCCGGTTTACAGATAACCTAATCTCTCACAGAGATTTTACAAATTCCTTCAGCTTATCACCCTAGCCCTGTGCTCTTTCAGGACAAGCCCAACAGTATACCTATGAGTCTCCATGTTTCAGGCAGACGAGGTATACAGTCAAAGCATGCCTTCTAGAACACAGTCTAGGTAATAACTTCTGGTCTAAGGAAAGACATACCCAAATATAAAGAGACTACTCTAATGATACTCTCTGCGAGATTTCCTCATAGAGTCTCTTTTGTGGGTCTGTTCAGTGCGAGCTATACCCTTATAGATCCACCCATGACTTTTGCTAAGACATCTCCATATCTGTAGCTCATGAGGTCTTTACCTTGCATCCGAATATAAGTAGATAAGTCGTGCTAGTCTTACCCGAGATCACTGATCCCTATTCTCAGTGTCTCTAGACTAGGAACATAAAATTAGGAATAAACATCCAGTATCCTTGAATCCTCATGATCGTGATCTCATCACAGATACTCAAGAGATACCTATTTTATTCCAAGGGGTTTATCCAGTTACTCATATATAATATTAACAGTAATATCGAGACAAAATATGAAGCAGGATAAAGAATGCTTTTATTTATTTGCGACAATACAAATGTCCATTTATGTCCTAATCTAATCAAAAGATTGTCTCTAGGACATCCATATACTAATAGTTACTTAATCAACTCATTAAACATGTCAAGACTCGTCTTTTATCAAGGAAACTCATGAAAAAAAGTAAGGAACATACTCCAAAGACTTAAAACAGAGGCTATCAAGTCAGCTCCAATGGTAAGTCACTTTGGGAGCACGAAATGACAAGTAAGTAAGGTCTTTTCCCAACAAAATGGCTTCTTGAAGCCTCCAATGACATGTAAATGGCTTCCCCAACAAGAACTGAAACACACAGCCGCTAACCGCAACTCACAGCAGTCACACACTCAGAAATGATGCACCTTTCTCCCTCACCAATCACACAACCAAGTGTTTACCACATTTGGAGGAAGAATCAAAGAGAAAGGTTGGGTTTTTGATGAGTTTTCATGAAGAAGAGGAAGGTGGCAGCTTGGAGACTCAAGGTTCAGAAGAAAACCCATGTAGCAACTGATTATGGCCTAGGGTTTTGTGCAAAATGTGTATTTATAGTCCGTTTAAGTTTAAACACACAGTATTAGCACTAATAGCTACGCGTAGCATTTTAATCCCAAACTTTGGATTCTGAACCTAGCCTTTTTTCTAAGATTTATCATTTTTTTATTTTATTTTTCGCAGCACTTTGCCGGTACGCGCTTTTACGTAGCCGGTATCAGTTCTGATGCCAGTTCTCATTGTTTTGACTCCAAACTTGTTATACTATTCCTAGATATTATTCTAGTGATATATACATACTTTTCGTAATTTTCTGAGATACTTCACCGGTACGCATTTATACCGTGAGGCAGAACCGGTATCTGCACTTTTCGTCAGAAAAGTGACTTTCAACATTATCAATCACTTATATTAATTATTCAAGCCTTCTCATAATTAACCAAGGTTAATTATGGAATTTATTTCATAACTCATAATTAAATTAATTAAATTCCTAATTTAACGGTGCGGGTTCTTACATTCACCCTACCTTTTAGGATTTTGTCCGCAAAATCAGAAACATACATGTCCCGAAACTCAGGGTATTGTCGAAGAAGCTCGTCCTCTCGCTCCCAAGTACACTCCTAAAGAGTTCTTCCTGTCCATTGCACTTTGACCATAAGAATGATCTTGCTCCTCAGCTTCTTCTCGCCGTGATCGAGGATCTTGAGTGGTCCGACGAAAGTCTTTAGGTTCTCCCGAACCTCCACATCTTCAAGTTGTACCACGTGCGATGAATCTGCTATATATCTCCGAAGCTGTGACACGTGAAACATGTCGTGGATGTTGGCCAAGTTCGGGGGCAAGGCAAGCCGGTAGGCAACAGGCCCTACCCTACCAAGTATCTGGTATGGCCCAATGAATCGCGGGCTAAGCTTCCTCACTCTGAGTGCCCGACCAATACCGATGACAAGTGAAAGTCTTACAAACACGTGCTCACCCTCACTGACTGGTCGATGCTTGACACCGTAGTAACTCTTCTGGTGATTCTGCGCCTGCTTCAGCCATTCCCTGATCATCTGAATTTGCAGGGTGGTCTCTTGGACAAAGTCCAAACCAAACAACTCTTTATCTCCAACCTCCGACCAACAGGTATGAGTCCGACACCTCTTACCATACAACACCTCGTAGGGTGCCATGCCCAGGCTAGCATGAAAACTGTTGTTGTACGAAAACTCAACCAATGCCAGATACTTATCCCATGCTGAACCCTGCTCAAATGTGCAAGCCCTCAACATGTCCTCCAATGTCTAGATGGTCCGCTCAGTCATTCCGTCAGTCTGAGGATGATAGGTTGTACTCAATCTCAACTGAGTCCCAAAAGCTCCCTGCAACGCCTCCCAGAACCGAGATGTGAACTTCGGGTCCCTATCACTGATGATACTCTTGGCACCCCGTGAAGGCTCACAATCTCTCGAACATTTAGTCTGGCTAACTGCTCAGTAGTGAAGCTCACCTTTACCGGAAGAAAATGGACAGACTTAGTCAATATGTCCACAATGACCCAGATAGAGTCACAACCAGACTGAGTCTTAGGAAATTCCACCATGAAGTTCATGGAAATGCTCTCTCATTTCCATTGCGGAATCTTAAGAGGTTGAAGCTTACCAGACGGCTTCTGGTGGTCAATCTTTACCTTCTGAAAAATCAAACATTTTGACACATAGACAGCTATGTCTTTTTTCATACCCGGCTACCAAAAATTTCTCTTCAGTTCTTGGTACACCTTTGTAGCCCCAGGGTGGACAGTGAATTGACTCTTATGAGCCTCTGTCATCACTTCCTCGGTCAATGGACCTCAAGGAATCACAATCCTCTTTTGGAACATCAGTAATCTGTCCTCATTCCAAGACACGCTGTCCTGGTTCTTCACATAATCGAGGCACTCTCTTTGTACCTGCGCCTCTTTAATCTTTTCCATCATCTCGTTTTCAACTCTCACAATCTCCATCTCGAGAAGTGCACCCCCAAACAAAGAGGTCACTGAAAAATCCCGAAACTTCTCAATTATATCATAGTCACCCATCATCAAACTGGATAAGCTCACGGATTTTTGACTCAAAGCGTCAGCTACCACATTGGCCTTTCCAGGATGGTACTTCAACTCAAAGTCGTAGTACTTCAGAAACTTCATCCATCTCCTCTGTCTCATGTTCAGCTCCTTCTGATCAAACAAGTACTTCAGACTCTTGTGGTCACTGAACACGGTAAACTTCATGCCATTCAGATAATGCCTCCAAATCTTGAAAGCAAAAACAATCGCAGCCAACTCCAAATCATGAGTCGGGTAGTACTCCTCATGAGGCTTCAACTGCCTCGAAGCGTATGCAATCACTGTGCGCAACTGCATCAGCACACAGCCCAGCCCATTTCTGGAGGCATCACAATAAAGCTCAATCTGCTTCGCAGGATCAGGAAGGACCAACACAAGTGCAGTGGTCAGTCTTTCCTTCAACTCTTGGAAACACTCCTCACACTCGTGAGTCCACACAAATGGAGCCTCCTTCCGGGTAAGGCAGTCAAAGGTAGAACCATTTTGGAGAATCCCTCAATGAACCTCCTGTAATAACCAGCCAAACCTAAGAAGCTCCTAACTTCTGTAATCGTCTTGGGCCTCTCCCAATCTAGCACGGCCTCAATCTTGTTGGGATCTACTGCAACTCCCTTTGCAAAAATCAAATGCCCAAGGAATTTCACTGACTTGAGCCAGAACTCACACTTCAAAGGCTTAGCATAAAGTTTTTTCTCCTTCAGCACCTGCAGCACAATCCTCGAGTGCTCCGCTTGCTCCTCCTCCGTCTTGGAGTATATCAAGATATCTTCAATGAAGACAATCACAAATTGATCCAAATATGGATGAAAAATACGGTTCATGTAATCCATGAATACTGCGGGTGCTTTGGTGAGTCCAAACGGAATCATCAGATACTCATAGTGACCTTATCTCGAACAAAATGCGGTCTTAGGGACATCCTCCTGCTTAACCCGAATCTGATGGTATCCGGACCAGAGATCAATCTTCGAGTACACGCAAGCACCCCTAAGTTGATCCAACAGATCATCAATACGAGGGAGAGGATACCTGTTCTTGATTGTCACCTTATTCAGCTGTCTGTAATCGGTGCACAATCGCATAGTCCCATCTTTCTTCTTAACAAAAATAATCGGTGCTCCCAATGGAGACACACACGGTCGAATGAAGTCTTTCGCCGAAAGATCCTCAATATGTTTCTTCAGCTCTGCCAACTCTAGTGAAGACATCTGATATGGAGCTAGTGAAATAGGCCCCACACCAGGCAATAAATCAATGGAGAACTCTATCTCCCTCTGTGACAGAAACTCAGGAATCTCCTCAGGAAACACCTCAAGGAATTCCCTCACCACAGGAATGCCAGTGATATCCTCATGTGTCCCACTCACCAAACCTCCCAACATGACATATCCAAATGCCCCTGCTCTCAAGGCTCTCCTAGCCTGCAACACTGAAATATAAGGCTAGGAACTGGCTGTGGAATCACACGGAGACATCACCACTCGCTTTGCACAGCAATCAATCATCACACAATTCTTGGATAACCAATCCATGCCAAGGATCATCTCCAAATTAGTCATCGACAATCCTACCAGATCCACCGAAAACTCATGGTCATCCCACTGAAATACGACATCTCGATGTACAGTGGAGGTAACATACTTTTCTTCGATGGCGGTAGTCACCCGCAACGGTGGAGAAAGCACAGAAATGGGCAACTCAAGCCCCACAGAAATCGAGGTTGCAATGAAGGAATGCGTAGCCCCAGAATCAAATAATACATCA
This sequence comes from Gastrolobium bilobum, assembly GCF_033153095.1. Classification (NCBI taxonomy): domain Eukaryota; kingdom Viridiplantae; phylum Streptophyta; class Magnoliopsida; order Fabales; family Fabaceae; genus Gastrolobium; species Gastrolobium bilobum. The sequence continues at coordinate 56,047 of NW_026900160.1, forward strand.
ACAGCAGAACCACCAACGGTAATAGTACCTTGCACAAGGTTTGGAGCTCTGTCTGACTGCTGCCGATCTAAAGTATAAACACATCCAGTAGCAGGTGGCACGACAGGTGCTGCTGTGAGTGGAGCAGGAATCATCTGAACAGGGGCCGCCTGAACTGCTGCAGCCCTAGCAACTGAAGTATAACAGTCCTTGGCCATATGGACACTCTTTCCACACTTGTAGCATAACAGCTCTCCAGTAGCACAACGTCCCAAATGCTCCTCCCTGCTGTGTAGAGGTCCTCTTAAACTGACTCGGTGCCTGTCTCGCAGACAACTATTTTTCTTTTCCTTTTCCGCCAAGCTTCCTGTCCTTCCAGGAAATGGAACTGCTGGTTCCCTTAACCTGAGCTACGTTTCCCCTCTTTGCCTTACTTACAATGCAAACATCCTCAATGTCCCGACACTGCTGTACCAATGTACCAAAATCTCTAGATGCAGCACCAGTAATACGATAAGCTATCTCCTCATTAAGTCCCTTATGGAACTTAGAACCCAGAAATGTCGGGGTAGGCATAGCAATACGAAAATGTGCAAACTTGGCCAGTTCATTGAACTTAGCCAAGTACTCGTCCACAGTCAACGAGCCTTGCACCATTCGATCAAACTCTCTTTGTTTCCTCTCCTACGCATCATAGGGAAAATATCTACCCAGAGAATAATCCTCAAAGAATGGCCATGTGATCACATGACCCTGCATCTCATAAGCTTGAGAGGTGTTCGTCCACCACTTATGAGCGTCTCCCTCCAGCATATAGGTGGCAAACATTAGCTTCTGGGGGTCTGTGCTCTGCATCACCCTGAATATCTTGTCCAGGGCCTGAAGCCATCTAGCAACAACAATAAGATCATAAGATCCATCAAAGGAAGGCGACTTATGCTTGCGAAAAGCATTCAGCCGGCGGTCGATCGTATCTCTGTCCTCAACAGGCTCAAGGTAGGTCTGCATCATCCCAGTAGGATGACTGACACCCTCCATATGAATATGACTCTCATCCTGATGACTGGGTGGAGGTGGTGGTGGTGGCAGCGGTGGAAGGGGTAACAGAGGATGCTAGCCACCAGCAGGACCAGTCCTCATCTCCTCCAACATGACTCTCATCATGGTCATGTTCGCCAAGCGGTTTGCCTCCAGCACATCCTCAGTGGCTTTCCTGTTCGCCTCTCTGACGGCGTCTAGCATAGCCTGGTTAGCTATTCTTATGGCCTCCTGGTCGGCTTGTCGTGCCGCCTGCATCTCAGCTAATGCAGCCAGGACCGGGTCAGGTTGACCCTCTCTAGTCTCTCAGTTTCTCCGAGGTAGTATTATGACTCTGCACAAGTTACACAAAGAATGAGTTGATGAAGCCCATGCAATGTGGTTACACATGCATCATCATAGTAAAACCCAAAAGAACACAACAGACAAAACACACAGCAAGAAATCCTAAGTTATTGCAATACATACAAGCTTTTCCCAAGAAAGTGCTCTAATACCATAAAATGTAACACCCCGTGAATACCCGGATTGTTATCATGATACGATATTAAGCGCAGCCCAATTAAATGCGGAAGCTAACTTTTTCTTTTCAATTATGACGTCATTATTATTAACCAAGTTGATTACTTAATCCTTTTTCAAAACATTGCCTGTATGTAAATTGCAATAATGTAACTAACTGAATTACCTCATATATAACTGTGTATCTAAGTCACGCATCTACATCACGTAGTCTGGACAATATCCTAATACATTATACAAATCAAATCTAAATAAGCATAGTCAAGTCATCGTGGCATGTACAATCCTCATGCTCACCAAATAAACGACATAATCATCAAGTCTCAAATACAATAGTCATAGCAGAAGAATCAAACACGATCATATAAGGTAACTAAATCATCAAGCATATAACAGTCAGTTCAGCTCCGGCCTCCTGCCGCCCGAGGTCTCAACCCCCGAGGAACCTGAACCTGAAAATGTTCCCCAAACGTGGGGTGAGATCTTTAAAAAGAAATATCAGTAAGACAAGGGGTCCTCCAGGACTCTTCCGCCCCAAGCTCACTTATAAGTATAAATATAAGTTCAAAAATAGTATTTACAATGCATGTTCATGTTAAGGCATTTAAGTCATGGCAATATATTTCTTGCTCAACGAGCCAAGTACTACAACTCATTAATCATGAGATGTATGCAAATGCGGTTCGACTGGCCAGGGAACAGGATAGGGTTTATGCACGTCTGCGACCTATCTAAACATAAGGGTCGCAGCCTTATGTCCTACACACTAGGGTCGCAGCCTGATCGTGTAAGTACTCACATCACATCCATACATTACATATACAGTTATTTCAGCATATCTCAGGCATATATCTACTAACAATGCATATATTATTTCTCAATAAAGCATACATGCATATAAACCACCCTCCCATAGAGGTCGATGGAACAAGAAACAGACTAATCCGAGGACACGAAAGCTTACCTCTAAGCAATCAATCCAAGCCAAAGTCCACACTAGCTCAAGGTCCACAGCACAATCACAATCTGTTTAGACCAGCAACCATATCAATATTTATAATCTAAGAGTTCAAGACGTAATGACAACGTTCTCTTTATCATTTCATGCTATTAGGCTTCTCACAAAGCCTTAAGCCCTTAATCTAAGTGATTCTGGCTTAGTTTGATTATTACAGAGGTTCAACTTACCAATCTAGGGTCCATAAACCCATAGTACCATTCTGTCAGAACAGAACAGTGACCAACTCGCATTTTCCCAGAATATTTGATTTTGGTCTTCATTTTCGGAAGCGTAAGTCCTTCCTCGGATAGTCTAGATATAATCTTAGAGAACTAAAATCCGAAAATGAAGAACAAAATCAAATATTCTCTTCTCTCCCAGAAGTCTTCACCTCGGTGGTTCCTCCTCCTCTCCTTTGCGGCTCTGCCTCTTCGATTTCTCCTCTCTGTCGCATCGCCGCCTCTCCTCTATTGTGGTGGTTTTTCTATTCATCATTCCACTCTTTTTCTTGGTTGGTTTCTCTGCTCTGAGAATGTCTGGTATAAGTGTATTAGTGAGCAATAGGATTTAATACTTTGATGGTGGTGGTGGACAAGGACAAGGAGGGCCTGAGTTTGATGTTATATGTTTTCATTAACTCCATTGGAATATATGTTTTATACTTTTGATATTTTGATACTTTTTTTTTGGATAAACTACAGGTATCCTCCATGGGAGGCAATCCTATTCGGGGCGGGTCCAAGATTAAGGCTTCAAAGCCCTCCTAAAGATTGTACTGGAGGGGATCGAACACATATTATCACCCCACCTACTCAACTCTCATGCCAAATGAGCTACCATCATTTGGTTTAATACTTTGATTAGCTTGTGTAATATTGACTTGTGGATGTAATTGATTGAATTATGTTAAGTATATTTTGAATCTTTCATGATTGGTTGTTTGATTTTTTTTGAATTTTTTATATAAGATAAATATTTAATTTTTTAATAGATAAAATCGGGACAACAAAGTGACAAAGTGACCACCCCCAGTTGAACCGGTGACCACGTGATTGCTGACCTTGGCTGAGTCGATGATCGGGCGGAATTTTTAAACACTGTGTGGAAATAAGCTTTAGACTGTTGTTTTTTATTCCAATAAATATTTTCAGCTTAATCTATTATTTCGGTAGAGCATCGTGTCTGTTTTCATCTCTCGCCATTTTCGTTTGGCTCTGAGCTTTGAGTTTCGCAGTGAGTCAAGTCGCAGAATAAATCTTTGGTGCTACTGTTGCATCAAAATTCAGTACATCTCACAATGGAAGCATTACACATCGTAGGAGAGAGAAAAAATTTGGCAGAGAAAAGAAAACTTTAGCTGACATATAATATTTCTAGTGGTGGGATGTACTGAATCTTTGGTACAACAGTAGCACAAACAATTTATTCCAAGTAGCAAGGTTGAGTCGTTATCTCGAAAAACGAGGAGCTCTTTGGTGTATTCTGATTAAATGGGCTTGGACCGATGCCCAATCTCTGTATGGGCTATCTATTTTAGTGGGTTTTCATTAGAAGATGGCCATATGTTCAAGTCAAGCTTTTAGGAAGAAAAAAATGATAAACTAAAAAAAAAAAGTAGGGTAAAAAAAAGCACATAAGACCAAAGGCTCACAATAATAAAGATCCACATGGTCAATAGTTTTATGAGCTATGGATAACTTAGGGGAGTTACAATTTCAATATATATATATATATATATATATATATATATATATTTATATATTTATATTTATATTTATATTTATTGAATTCAATGGATTCAAAACTATTTTAAACAAAATATTGAATTTTTATAATTTAATTTTTTTAACAAAATAATACTTTCACACAACTATAAAAGTGAAGTGTAAGAAATTTTTTACTTATTTACTATATAATTCTTGAATAGTTGGTTCTATATAAGAATAATGATATTGAAAATTATTGAGAGAGAAAAGAAAAGAAGTTATTAAAAAAGAAGAAGCAAAAAGAACAGAAAGCCACGCAATGCTACGAGAATTAGAGTAGAGAAAACAGTGAGAATGACCTATCTGTCTCAAGCAACAAGGTCCCATATTTAGTCGAGAGCACGTCATACGTCACCAGTTGAGCCAATACCCTGAACGTCGACATCATCAGAGAAGTCTCTGCATAATAGACCAAGTGGAAGAACTAAAAGCCATTATTAAAGTCATTCCCCTATGGTCTTCGGGAATCATAATGTCACTTAACATTGGAGGCTCATTTGGATTGCTGCAAGCTAAATCCCTAAATGGATATATAACTCCAGGTTCTTTGATGGTAATCATGATATTTACAATATTTTTATGGATAACTCTTTATGATCTTGTCATTATTTCTCTAGCATCAAAGCTCAGAGGCAAACCAGTTAGGATCAGTGCCAGAAATGGGAATTGGGTTGTTTTTCTCTTTTCTTCACTTGGTAACTGCAGTAATTGTAGAGACTACAAGGCAAAAAAGAGCAATCAGGGAGGGATCTCATTAATTTCCATGTTTTCTATTTGCTCAATTACTGTACTGTAACGCCCCGTGTATACCCGGTTTGTTATCATGTCATCGTATTAAACCACGCTTAATTAAATTGCGGAATAACTTTTTCTTTTCAATTATGACGTCATTAATATTACCAAGTTGATTACTTAATCATTTTCATAAAACATCGCCTGTATGTAAATTGCAAATAAACATCTATCTACACTGAATAACCTTATAATATAAATAAGTGAGTATCTAAGTCACAGATCTACAACACGTAGTCTGGACATAATCCTAATATATTAAAACAACATGAAACCAAATGAGACATAGTCAATCAATGTGGCATGGACAACCCCATGCTCACCAAATAAGGCAACAAGCTCAACAGAGTCTCAACAACAACAACATAATCATAAAGATAGAACATGCCAGCATCCAAGCATAACAGTATAATCAACAATATCTAACCCAGCTTCGGCCTCCTGCCGCCCGAGGTCTCAATCCCCGAGTTACCTGAACCTGAAATATGTGCCCCAAACATGGGGTGAGATCTCTAAACAGAAATCTCAGTAAGGCAAGGGGTCCTCATGAATTTCTCCACCCAAGCTCACTTACATGTGCAATATAAGTTCTAAAAGAAATATACAATATCAGTTCCAAAATCAGTGCAATGCAACAAATAACCATGTCATGTGTGTCAAGATATTCTACTGGCTAGAGAAATGCAGGATTTATATACGTCTATTACCCACATTGAGTGCAAGACGCCACTTGCACCCACCCACAGAATCACCGTATTGTATGACGCCACATACTCAGGCTTACCGTCTAGATGGAACAACACATGCATATTATAAGGCCCTTGCACATAACAACTCAACAGCATTTCAAAATCAATACATGAAAACACATCATGCATATAAACCATTCTCCCATGGGGTGCGGTGGAACCAACAATGGCTAAACCGAGGACACGAGAGCTTACCTCGCAAGCTAACTATCCAAGCCAAGCTCACACTAGCTCAACGCCCACAAACAACACAATCACAATCTGTTTATACAATAATTAATCATCAATAATCATTGCTCAAGATTCCATTAAGTGATTAAGGATTTCCAACTCATTTTAAGTCATTTCATTCAAAATTTGCAGGAGGTATTCGAATACTCCCCGATGAGTATTCGAATACTCCTAGTCTCCAGAAAGTATCCGAATATTTTCACTTAAGTATTCGAATACCACAAGGTATCCGAATACTTTTCCCCCAGTCATACACGTCATTCGATTCTCTGGGATCACCAGTCACTTTCTCAAAATAGGTGACCTGAGCCCACATACTCAAATCCACACAAAACTTGAGTGAGTTTGGTCCTATTCCATGACTCTAACATCGACTAGACTTACAATTTTACAAATCATTATTTTAAAAATAAATTCATATTCCTTTCACAGTACGAAATCATAATCATGTTCATTTCAACCAATACATGTTATTTAACAAGCTCATTCACATAGTAACGTACCTTAGTTCACGTACACCTGCAAAATTTTCACTTCCAATAACATAATAAATCAAAAACTCTATGCAACAGTATACCTCACTCTCCATGGCATCTGCAAATTCGAAAGTCAATTAAAAGTGAAATAACATTGATACATTACCACAATTTATTGTACTTAGTTCATGCTTAACACTATCCATGGTGTTAACATGCCAACTACTTATGAAGCAGAGCAATAATAACATAAGAACCTAGAGTCATGGAGACCTCTCAACCCACAAAACTAATTGTATATGCACTAGCCTCGCATATACAAGAACGCACGTGGCCTTGCCACAAATTCCAAGGGTTACACACTTAATTCCTTGAAGAGAATTTCACAGTCTCAAACAAGGCACCATCACGATTAAGTAGTGGCGTAAGGCATCTTACCTTTAACAAAATGACTGGTGCTCCCCATGGAGACACGCTCGGTAAAAAGAATTCTTTCGCAGAAAGATCCTCAATATGCTCCTTCAACTCCACCAACTCTGGTGGAGACATCCGATATGGAGCCAATGAAATAGGCCCCACACCAGGCAACAAATCAATGGAGAACTCTATCTCCCTTTGTGGCAGACACTCATGATTCTCTTCAGAAACACCTCGAGGAATTTCCCCACCACAGGAATGCCAGTGATATCCTCTTGTGTCCCACTCATCAAACCTCCCAACATGACATAACCAAATGTCCCTGCTCACAAGGCTCTCCTAGCCTGCAGCACTAAAATAAAAGGCGAGGAACTGGCTGTGGAATCACACGGAGACACCATCACTCGCTTTGCATAACAATCAATAAACAGTTCTTGGACAACCTATCCATGCCAAGAATGATCTCCAAATTAGCCATCGGCAATCCAATCAGATCTACCAAAAAATCACGGCCATCCCATTGAAACACGACATCTCGATGTACAGTGGAGGTATCACACTTTTCTCCGGTGGCGGTGGTCACCCGCAACGGTGAAGAAAACACAGCAATGGACAACTCAAGCCCCATAGCAATCGGGGTTGCAATGAAAAAATGCGTAGTCCCGGAATCAAATAAAGCATCAACAACAATTCCACCAATGGAAACAGTACCTCTAACAAGGTTCGGAGCTCTGTCTGACTGCTGCCGATCCAAAGTATAAACACGACCAGAGGTAGGTGGTACAACAGGTGTCGCTGAAGCAGTCCAAGGAACCATCTGTAACGGAACTGCCTGAATCGCAGCAGCTCTCACGGTCGACGAAAGACAGGCTCTGGAGTAGTGGCTCTCTTTGCCACAGTGAAAGCAGATCAACTGGCTGCTAGCACATTGTCGGAGTAGGCATGGCGATATGGAAATGTGCAAACTTGGCCAGTTCATTGAACTTAGCCAAGTACTCGTCCACCGACAATGAGCCTTGCACCAGATGGTCAAACTCTCCTTGCTTCCGCTCCTGCGCATCATAAGTAAAATATCTCCCAAGGAAGCAATCCTCAAAGAATGGCCATGTCATCACATGACCCTGCATCTCGTAAACCTGAGAGGTATTCGTCCACCACTCATGTGCATCTCCCTCCAGCATATACGTCGCAAACATTAGCTTCTGGGGATCTGTGCACTGCATCACCCTGAATATCTTGTCCAGGGCCTGTAGCCATCTCGCCGCAGCAATAGGATCATAAGATCCATCAAAAGAAGGTGGCTTATGCTTGCGGAAAGCATTAAGCCGACAGTCAATCACGTCACGGTCCTCAACAGGCTCAAGATAGGGTTGCATCATCCCAGTAAGATGACTGGCACCCTCAATGTGACTCTGACTTTTGTCCTGAAGACTGGGTGGAGGCGGCGGCGGTGGTGGAGGTGGAGGTGGTGGCGGAGGAAACTGACCTTCATCGCGTCCAGCCCTCATTTCCTCCAACATGACCCTCATCATGGTCATGTTCGCCAGCCTGTTCTCCTCAAGAACATCTTCTGTGGCCTTCTGGTTTGCCTCTCGAACGTCGCCCATCATCGCCAGGTTGGCCAATCTAGCGGCCTCCTGGTTGGCTTGTATAGCTGCCTGCATCTCAGCTAATGCAGTCAGGACCGGGTCGGGTTGACGCTCAGTAGTCTCACGGTTCCTCCTAGGTAGTACCCTGACTCTGCACAAGTTACACAAGGAGTGAGGTGATCAGGCCCATACGATGTGGTCACGTATGCATCATCATACTAAAAGTCAAACGAGGAAACCCAAGACAAGACACACAACAAAGCATCCTAAGTTATTGCAATACATACAGGCTTTTCCCTAAAAAGTGCTCTGATACCATAAAATGTAATGCCCCGTGTATACCCGGTTTGTTATCATGTCATCGTATTAAGTCACGCTTAATTAAATTGCGAAATAACTTTTTCTTTTCAATTATGACATCATTAATATTACCAAGTTTATTACTTAATCTTTTTCATAAAACATTGCCTGTATGTAAATTGTAAATAAACAGCTATCTACACTGAATAATATCATAATATAAATAAGTGAGTATCTAAGTCACAGATCTACAACAGTAGTCCGGACATAATCCTAATACATTAAAACAACACGAAACCAAATGAGACATAGTGGCATGGACAACCCCATGCTCACCAAATAAGGCAACAAGCTCAACAGAGTCTCAACAACAACAACATAATCATAAAGATAGAATATGCCAGAATCCAAGCATAACAGTATAATCAGCAATATCTAACTTAGCTCCGGCCTCCTGCCGCCCGAGGTCTCAACCCCCGAGTTACCTGAACTTGAAATATGTGCCCCAAACGTGGGGTGAGATCTCTAAACAGAAATCTCAGTAAGGCAAGGGGTCCTCAAGGATTTCTCCACCCCAAGCTCACTTACATGTGCAATATAAGTTTTAAAAGCAATATACAATATCAGTTCCAAAATCAGTGCAATGCAACAGATAACCATGTCATGTGTGTCAAGATATTCTACTGGCTAGAGAAATGCAGGATTTATATACGTCTATTACCCACATTGAGTGCAAGACGCCACTTGCACCCACCCACAGAATCACCATATTGTATGACGCCACATACTCAGGTTTACCGTCTAGATGGAACAGCACATGCATATTATAAGGCCCTTGCACATAACAACTCAACAGCATTTCAAAATCAATACATGAAAACACATCATGCATATAAACCATTCTCCCATGGGGTACGGTGGAACCAACAATGGCTAAACCGAGGACACGAAAGCTTACCTCGCAAGCTAACTATCCAAGCCAAGCTCACACTAGCTCAACGCCCACAAACAACACAATCACAATCTGTTTATACAATAATTAATCATCAATAATCATTGCTCGAGATTCCATTAAGTGATTAAGGCTTTCCAACTCATTTTAAGTCATTTCATTCAAAATTTGCAGGAGGTATTCGAATACTCCCCGATGAATATTCGAATACTCTTAGTCTCCAGAAATATCCAAATATTTTCACTTAAGTATTCGAATACCACAAGGTATCCGCATACTTTTCCCCCAGTATCCGAATACAAATACCACAGTATTCGCATACTACATAGTATTCAAATACATATTCAACTGTATTCGAATACTTTTCTTCCCAGAAAATTATCCCAATACTCCTGCAAGGAGTATTCGACTACCACATGATAAGTATTCGAATACTACACGAAAAGTATTCGAATACTCGTCAAACAGAATGCAGAAACTCGAACTGCCCTCTGCATAATCCCATTTTTAAGGGTCCAGACGTGATTTGGAGTCCAATGACTCCATAAACAGATGTTCATTAACATGTTATAAACTCAAATGATCAAAGTTACACTTTTTAATGGATTAAACAAGCTCAAATCATGAAAATGACAAGGATGTGATCATAGTATACCTCAAGTGTCTCAAACTCAGAAAAAGACTCCTCCTTGAAGCTTCCAACAAGGCTCAAAGGTTCTAACTTTGCAAGAGCACGAAAATGTACTACAAGGTTGGATCTTTCTCCATCAAAATGGCACCATGAGGCTCAAAATGCCAAGAAGATGACCCCTCACAACCAAACTCAGAATGAAGCCCTCAAAACCTCTCAACTCAGAAACTAAACTCAGAAATGGGGCACCTTTCACTCACTCAAGTATGAAGCTTTTGTGAAGTATTCAAGAGGAAATATGACCTCTTAAAGGTTCAAAGTAGAGGGAGAAGGGAGGCAAGGTGGCTGACTCCAAGCACCAGAAATTCTCACATATGAGGCTCAACCAAATGACCTAGGATCATGTGCCACCTCTATTTATAGGTGTCCTTATTTTAATCGCACAGTATTAGCGCTAATAGCTACGCTTATCTTTTTAATCTCAAACTTGAGATTCTGAACCTAGCCATTTTTCTAGGATTTTTCATATTTTTATTTTATTTTTCGCAGTACTTTTCTGGTACGCGCTTTTACAAAGCCAGTATTAGTTCTGACACCAGTTCTCATTATTTTGACCTGAAACTTGTTATGCTAGTCTTATATATTATTCTAGTGACATATACATGCTTTTCATAATTTTCCGGGATACTTCATCGGTACGCATTTACACCGTGGAACAGAATCGGTATATGCACTTTTCGTCAGAAAAGCGACTTTTAACATTATTTCACACTTACTGTAATTATTTAAGCTTTCTCATAATTATTAGGGTCAATTATGGAATTATTTTTTAATTCTCATATTTAATTAATTTAATTTCCTAAATTAACAGTGCGAGTTCTTACAATTATATTGCAAGTCAACAGTCAAAACTTTTTTTTTTAAGGTTTAATCGATTACGGTCCTGATGTAATCGATTAAACATTCAGTCAACGGGCAAACAATGACAGAATGGTGAAATGTTTTGGGTTAGGATAAATTGATTATTTTTTAATTAATAAGGGACACAATAGCCAAAAAGCAAAATATCTATTCACATATATAGGACTTATTCTTGCATGAAATATTAATTATTATTTATTAAGAAAATGATTTTTCTTTTAACATTTAAATTTGGATAACTCAGACAATATAAATTCATATTTTAATATAAAATTATCTTTTTATATTATTTAAATTTTGATATAACTGTACTTTTAAATATTAAATATGTATATATATATATTAATGAATAAAACATAATTATAAAAAGAATAAAATATTTTTAACTTAAAATTGTTCAAAACAACAATTAAAATAAATAAATAAAATTTTTATTGAATTGTTAAATATATATTTATTTTATATATTCTATAAAATTATATTTGTAAAGTATATTTTTATTATTATATTATACTTATAATTCATTTATAGTTATTAATATTTAAATTAATACATTATATATATATATATATATATATAATGATAATTTCGATAGCGAAATTTTTGGACTTATGGATAAACCTCATCCCATCTCGGAGAATTATAAGACTTTGGGTTTAGAATTAATAAAAACATTACAAGAAAGGGAACTTAATAAATTAGGGAGTTAAAGTCCATTTTGATAGCTGTAGCCTGTAGGGTACATATTTGTGTCAAGATTGAAAAGGAACGGTGATAGATATTTTGAAATTTTAATGTAACAGGATTCATTTCTTGAATGGAACGTACGTGGACAACACTGAACACATGGTGCAAAAATGATAGAACAATTGTCAAAGTTACAGAAAGATATTAATTTTTTGAAATCAAAGTCTTCTGTATACAAATATCCAAAAAAAAAAGTCTTCTGTATACCGTCATGCATAGACTTTTTAAAGTGACTTCTTTACTTCCAATTCTAAGACGTTGGTAATAACGAAGACATCGCATCCTGATGTAAAGACTTCAGGACCGATTTCGGTAAACTTATGAAAGGAGGAAGCATTGGTTGTTTTTTTAAGAAAAAATAGAGCAATTTTTTTTTTGTACAAGCATTTGAAAAATAATTTTAAATAAGAAAATAATACTAATTTTTTTCAAAAGTTATTTCAAAAGCGATTTATTTATTTTAATTTTTTAAAGAAGTTACATCTAAGAATTGTTTTTTGTGAACACTTCTAAGATTTTGAATACACATATAAATTAAAATGTATTTTGATTTTAAAAAAATCCAAACAATGATCCAAATTCCAAAACGTTACGTCGACATATTTTAACAGACTAATTGAGGAATTATGCTAATATTTTCTCAATCAAAAATCTTAAAATGATAATTTTCTAAGTTTTTTTTTTTATTTTATATTATTTTTACCTTTTTTAGTCCTAAGCACACGGACATTGTATCCTTTCTTGCTCAAATTTTTTTTTTTTTTTTTTTTGGTTGGATGTATTGATCAACAACTTTAATTGGTGCAAGCCAAGCTTTAATTTCAATAATTACTAAGGTTATATGTTTTCTAAAAGTCACGCGCCACACGTATTATTGCTCTTCATCACTTATTGAGTCACGATTTACCTACGTTACCATTCGTTGTTGGGTCAGGCCACCTATACTCATCTTAGCTGATCCAAATTAACAATTATGATATTACATAATAGGCCGTAAGGAAAATCTAAAACTCATGTTTTAATAGACTTAAATAATAATCACACTCTAAGCTTAAAACCAGTGGCGGAGCCAGCTCCAACCGAGACGGAACTAAAAAATTATATGTATATTTATTTTTCTTAATTTTAGTTAGTTCATATCATAATTTATTTAAATTATATTAAATACAAAACACTTGAGCAGGAAGCATAAAAAAGAAATATAATTTTATTAAATATTTTTTAATTATATTGAATATATTTTAATTTTTTTATATAAATGAAAATAGAACACATAATTTAATACAACTTACCCAAATCTCTCACCAAATATATTTAATTTTTTAATAGGGTCAAATTACAAATTTTAGCCCGGGCCAAGTTACAATTTTAGACTGGGCCAAATTATAAATAATTTTATAATTTTATATGATAAGTATAATTAGTTAAAATTTAGCCCAGACTGAGACACACCCAGATAGCACGTGGCTCCACCACTGCTTAACACGGTCTTAATCTAAAACTTTATTCTTTTTTTCAAATAGATCTTAATCTAAAACTTTAATTTATCAGTTTATAGTTTAATGTTTGTTATTTTATATGATCACAATTTGTCCATTCCTATTTAAGGTGAGACCACTTTATTCTCACTTAAATTTTAAACTTAATTTCTTATATAATTTATGTAATTTTGGTTATCATAATATATTTATTGAATGATTTCTTTAAATTATCAGAATTATGTGAGAGTCACATTGCAATAAACAATTATGTACGACGAACACGTATTGCATATATAGACGAAAGGATCACGTGTAAAAACACTACTAGAACGTCATGCATAGACTTCTTAGTAGATAACTGATAAACCTTGAGTTTATCTTGTTTTATGGACTAAATTAATATAAATTATTAGGTTGAACAAGTCAAAACTAGGGTTTTAATATGATAATCATGAATTTTATGAATAATTAATTAAATAAATTATCTTTGCTAATTTTAAGGGATTTGATGACAAAGAGATTTAAATATGAAGATTTTGGATAAAAGGAAATCAAATCAGAAAAGATGATAGATCAAGGTGGAAACAAGAAGATTGAAGATTTTATCGAGTTGTTAGCAGAGGGAGCTTAAGCCCCCATTTCGAAGCTTAAGCTCCCTAAAAACGCATTTGCCACTGCCTCTGGGCGCTTAAGCCCCCAACTCAGGGCTTAAGCGCACTGCCAGAAGAAAGCTTCAAGTCGAGAAGCGCGCTTAAGCGTCCTCCAGCGCGCTTAAGCGCCCTCCAGCTGGAGGACGCTTAAGCGCGCAACGCGAACTTTGACATCACCGTCCTAGGGGGCTTAAGCGCCTGAAGCAAGCTTAAGCGCCACGAAAGATCCAACTTAGGCCCATTCGAGTTTTCTACAAGGATACGAACTCTTGGCCAATAAAAGCACCATTGGGGACCAGAATTAATTAACTTTTACATTGCAAAACAACTCTTGGGTGCTTGGAGGCTGAAGGAACGCGGAGAGAAACACTCGGTTCATGTTCGTGAACGGCAGAGACGGATCAATGTCAAGTTTCCACTGGAGATATTGAAGATTCACCAATCATCCATGGAGTTTGGGGGAGCTTTTCTAGTTTCTTTTGCTCTAGATATTGTTATGTCTGGCTAGTTCTTTAAGTAGTTAGGGTTAGATGGAATTCAATCAATTTATTATGCTTTGAACAATTCGTTATGTTAATTTTCCTTTATATCATGAATGGAGTTATCTGTTTTTAATGCTTTATATAGGCTTGAATCTTATATATTGATCATAGGTAAATGCATGACAATAGGGATGTTGGTGTGTGATCCATATATGATAACTTCATCGTAAACGTTATGATTTTAGAAATAGACATAGGGTTTGCGTAATCGTTAAGATTCTTGAACGTAATGCTTGCATGCTTGGGGAATAACCGGGGAACTAGGGTTCTTTCAAGTTTGTAAAGGTTTTAGGGTAACAAGGAATTGAGCTCTAATAACATGCGAAAGAATTGATTAGATTGATACTAAGGACGATTAACGTGAAGAAGGAATTCAAATGTAATAAAGAGATTGAAGGAAATCGAAACCCTGACTACGTTTTTATTTACGTTAGTTAATTCAAATTTTTACTTTCTTGTTTTCTTTTAATTATTGCGATTAATTAGTTTTGCTATTTAATATTTTAAATTCAAATCTTATTTCCAACTACAACATTGATTGTCCAACTTAAGTCGCGATAGTGAATTAGTGCTTGAGTATAATCCTCGTGGGAACGATCTCTTACTTAACACATTATATTACTTGTACGATCGGTGCACTTGCCGTGAGTAGCAACAAGTTTTTGGCGCCGTTGCCGAGGATTATTACTTCAACATTAAAAGTAGCTATTAATTTTTTAGATTGGACCTTATTTTCTGCTATTTAAATTTTTTGTTATTTAAATTCAGTTTTTAATTTTAATTTTTATATTCTAATTTCTGGTTTATGCGAGGTGCCATTGACACTGATTCCTTGCAATTCGACCCGGAGATAGAGAAAACAGCAAAAAGAGACAGAAAGTTAGCCAAAGAAAGAAGACAACAAGAAAAAGAAGCATCAAGCTCTGTGATAAGAGAGGAAGAAACAATGGCAAACAACAACAACAATCCGCCAGAGGAGTTGATGGATGCATTCCTCACTCCGAGTATGCCAAGAAACACCTCCAGCATCATCAGACCAAATATAGCTGCAAATAATTTTGAAATAAAGCCAGCTCTACTCTCTGTAGTTCAGCAGAATCCATTTGCTGGTGGAGAAGAAGAAGACCCTCATCTTCATCTTGATAAATTCCTGTTAATATGTGACACAGTGAAGATGAATGGGGTGGCAGATGACGCAATACGTCTGAGGTTGTTCCAGTTTTCTTTGAAGGAACAAGCACTTAAGTGGCTTTATCAACAGCCTGCTGGCAGCATTGATTCATGGGATGACTTAGCCGCTAAATTCTTCGCTAATATCTTCCCTATGACCAAGTATAATCAGTTGGTCAATGGAATTTCAAATTTCACCCAACAAGAAGGGGAATCTCTTTGTGCTGCATGGAGAAGATTCAAAGACTTGCAAAGAAGATGTCCTCAATATGAATTGCAATCTGGACCAAAGGTGCAGATATTCTTTAATGGAATAACACCTGCTTCCAGGATGGTCATCAATGCCGCTGCAGGAGGATCATTGAGACAGAAAACTCCCACTCAAGCATTAGAGTTATTTGAATCCATGGCCTCTCTAGAGAATGAAACTGTTCCGACACAGCCAAAGAAAGGGATATATCAGCTGGAAAGCAATGATGCTATGTTGGCTGCATAGAAGGCAATGTCTAAACAATTGACATCCCTCACATCAATGTTTGAAAAGTTTCAAGCATCAGCAATCCAGACACAACCACCTCCACCAGTTTGTGAATATTGTGGAGGAGAACATGAGAGCACCAATTGTGGAGCTCTTGGAGGAACTGAAGCAGCACCAGTTAATGGAATTTGGCATGATCAGAGGAATTCAAGAAACTTTCAGAGAAATCAAGGCAATCCATATGGTGACACCTATAATTCAAGGTGGAAAAATCACCCTGGATTCAATTACAACTCCACTCAACACCAGCTCAACCCACCTATTCCACCACAGTCACAACCTTCGTAAAGTAATCCTTCTGAGTTGGAAAAAGCATTGAAGCAACTCTCAAGGACAACAAATGATTACATCCAAGGTTCAGAAACTTTCAGAAATGAGACAACTTTCTTCATGCAAGAAACCCGAACTGCAATGAGAAATTAAGAAGCATCAATCAAAAATCTTGAAACTCAGATCGGGCAATTATCCAAGCAAATTTCTGAGAGGGCTCAAGGTACTTTTCCAGTTGACACCATTCCAAATCCAAGAAGGGAACACTGCAATGCAATTACTACTATGAGTGAGAAATTCATTCAACCTATAGAGAAGAATTCTGAAGAGAAGAAAAGGAATGAAGAAAAGGAAAAAGGAGATGAAGCTGATGCCAATGTTGATATTGGGGGAAAAGAAAAGGAAGTTACCAAAGAATCTGCAGCAGAAAAAGTTGTTCCTAAAAAGAAAGAGTTCAAATGAGAGAAAAAAAGCTCAAGAAAAGCCATTGGAGCTCTCACCTTATGCAAAGATTCCATATCCACAGAGGTTCAGACAAGAAATTCAAAAGCAACAGTACTTCAGGTTCCTTGATATTTTCAAGAAGCTACAAATCAATATCCTATTTGCTGAAGCCTTGGAGAACATGCCCAATTACGTGAAGTTCATGAAAGATCTACTGTCAAGAAAGCATAAGCTGCAAGAATGTGAGACAGTGACTATGACATAGGAATGCAGTGCCATTATCCAGAAAAAGTTGCCTCCAAAGCTTAAAGATCCTGGAAGCTTCAGCATTCCATGCAACATAGGCAATGTGGAAGTGGATAACGTTCTATGTGATCTCGGTGCCAGCATCAACGTGATGCCACTATTTATGATGAAGAAACTGGGGATCACTAAAGTAAGGCCAACCAAGACAATAGTTCAACTGGCTGACCGCTCTACAAAACAAGCTTATGGAATCATTGAGGACATACTGGTAAAGGTTGACAAATTCATCATTCCTGTTGATTTTGTCATCCTTGATATAGAGGAAAATTCTACTATTCATATGATCTTCGGAAGACCTTTCTTGGCAACCTCAGGAGCGCTGATTGATGTACCAAAAGGCGAGTTGATCTTACGGGTAGATAGGGAGCATGCAATTTTCAAGTTCTTTGATAAAGAAGTCCCCCACCTATAACTCAAGCGGAAGATCAAGTCTACTATATTAGTGAGAAGAAAGGAGAAGAAGAGCACAAAGAGAATTCTTCTCAAGAAAGTAAGCCAAAGGTTAAAATGGAGGAGCTCAGGAGAAAGTGAAAGCACGTAAACACCAAATTCAAAGCTATTGAGCCTACTACATCTCACTCATATGCACAAGAGTACTATGGGAGGACACCATTTCTGAATGATGGAGCTTGGTCATCACTAAGCTCATGCTTTGAGCCACCATGAAAGTAAATCAGGTACGTCAAGCTCGTGACGTAAAACAAGCGCTAATGGGAGGCAACCCAACAGTTTTTAGTTTTTCAATATTTTAGCTTTCAGTATTTTAAGTTTCAGTATTTTAGTTAATTTAGTTTAGTTTTCAGTTTTAATTCTAGTTTAGTTATTTAAGTATTATGTTACATAAAAATAAAACTAAGAACATTGAGGTTAATGATCAAATTCTGTTGAGATGGATTTTTCAGGCATATATGGGAATGAAGCATGAACAGGTATGCAGTTCTTATTGATTTATATGTTTGGTGTATAATGTTTAATGGAATCATTGAGGTTAGGGAATGCTTAAGGAGAAGAATGCAAAGAAATCATAAAAATTTTCTAAGTATAGAGAGCTTAAGCTCCCTAAAGGAGGCTTAAGCCCCAAAATTCCAATTCCCCTATGCCTGAGCGCGCTTAAGCGCGCTCCACATTTAGAAATCTTCATTCGCAGGGCACGCTTAAGCCCCCAGAGGGAAGCTTAAGCGCGCTAAATAAAATTTTATCACATTCCTCACTGCCTCAAAGCGCTTAAGCGCGCGTTACTGCGCTTAAGCGCGCTCATCATTGACATTATGCATGCTGTTAAAGTATTTCAGTTCCATATACTCATTATTATTTTCTGATGCATCTGAATATAAATCTGGGAATTGTTTTGTGGAAATTGTACTAACTTTACAAACATGCTAGATACTCGAATGTTGATGCTGATATAATTGCAGACACTACACAGGATGCTGCTGATATATATTATGTTGATGATGTTGTTGCTGCAGATGCCACAGCTGGTAATGATCAGGATGCAGCAGAGGAGGATGATACACCCACCACTGATATGAAGGAGGATTGAACCCCATATCAGTTTTAGACTCTTATATTTTATTTCGTTTATTTTGTTGATGCTAGTTAATGGTAGTATGAGATGTATGTTGAGACTAATCCTGATTATGATTTTTGTTGGACATGACATGCTGACATAGTTCATTCTCTGACATGTGTGCAGAATACAGTGTCAAATCTTTCTGATTTCTTGCTTTGGAGTCTTTTAGATTTAAATTAATTGCTGAGGATAGCAAGATTTAAATCTGGGAATGGGTACCACGCAATTCATCAGACCACAAACCTCACATGGTCAGAAGGAAAGAATTCATGATTACACAGAAATTATCCAACATGCATATGCAATGATTCAGGGGAGATTTCTCAATATTATTATATTTCATATTATCTTATTCCTTTTATTTATGTTATTTTAAATTCGTATTAGTTTAAATTAGATTTTAATTATATTAGTTTACTTTAAAAAATTTAAACTTTAAATTAGTTTTTAAATACCCCACCCATCTTTAGTCACTAAATGTTAGTGAAATTTTTAAATGGTGAATTCTTTGTTTTTAAGTTCCATTGTCCATTGTGCTTAGCCGTAAGCTTTTGAGCCTAAACAGAAATTATTTTTTTTGTGGTGTGAACTTCACTGTATGAATCACTCTAGAACTTGTTTTGTTTCTCTTTGAAATGGTCTGAAGTATACAATTGTTGAAATGATAGAGGCAGATCTTTCTAAAAGCTAGATAGCAAAATAGCCACCCTGATGTTTATCCTTAGTTGAAGCCCCTTGAGCCTAGGCCTATTTATTCATTAATCACATATTATGAATAGCCACTCCATATACATCCTCACCTGAACTGATTAAATTTCAAATGAGGGACTAGATATGATTGAAACAAAAAGAAAGAAATTCAAACTCTAGTGTGTGGAAGAAAAGGTGAAAAGAGGAAAAGTCAAAAAGTGGTGGAAAAGAAAAGCAAAGAAAAAGGTTGAAATGTGTATCGGTACAAAAACAGAAAAAGAAAAACAAAAGGAAAAAGGAAAAGAAATAAAAAATACATATTATATGAATAAGTGGAAGAAGAAAAAAGGAGAAAGGAAAATAAGGGAAATCTGTTTACTGTATGTTGAACAGTCATATATAAATTCCTTTTTGAAATTGAATTTTGATCAGTAATCTTAAGCCACTTACCCATATAATTCCTTTCCTTTTACCTAAGCCACGTTACAACCTTAACAAAGACCTCTTGATTGACTTTGTATACCAGTAAGACTGTGGAGAATGAGAATATAAACAAGCTTATGGTAGTGTTAATGCAGTGAAGTAAGAGTGAAACACATACCCTCAGATACTTGAATGTGAGTGAATAAATGAAAATCCCAATGAGAGGGTGTTGTGAAATTGAATTGTACTACTCTTTATTTTGAGAACTCATGTTATGATTCTATGACTAGTGAGTTGTGAATGTTTGCTTGAGTTTGATGTGTCATTAATTTTTATCAAATCTGAATACTTGGATATCTCATTATTGATCAGTTTTCTGTCTGTTATCCATTAAGCATGACTAGCCGTCTCCAAACTTTCCCATAGTCTTATTCTAATTAATTGCTGAGGACAACAATGTTCAAATCTAGGAATTGTTTGATAAACCTTGAGTTTATCTTGTTTTATGGACTAAATTAATATAAATTATTAGGTTGAACAAGTCAAAAACTAGGGTTTTAATATGGTAATCATGAATTTTATGAATAATTAATTAAATGAATTATCTTTGCTAATTTTAAGGGATTTGATGACAAAGAGATTCAAATATGAAGATTTTGGATAAAGGGAAATCAAATCAGAAAAGATGATGGATCAAGGTGGAAACAAGAAGATTGAAGATTTTATCGAGTTGTTAGCAGAGGGAGCTTAAGCCCCCATTTCGAAGCTTAAGCTCCCTAAAAACGCATTTGCCACTGCCTCTGGGCGCTTAAGCCCCCAACTCAGGGCTTAAGCGCGCTCCAGAAGATAGCTTCAAGTCGAGAAGCACGCTTAAGCGCCCTCCAGCGCGCAACGCGAACTTTGCCATTACCGTCCTAGGGGGCTTAAGCGCCCCGAAAGATCCAACTTAGGCCCATTCGAGTTTTCTACTAGGATACAAACTCTTGGCCAATAAAAGCACCATTGGGGACTAGAATTAATTAACTTTTACATTGCAAAACAACTCTTGGGTGCTTGGAGGCTGAAGGAACGCGGAGAAACACTTGGTTCATGTTCGTGAACGGCAGAGACGGATCAATGTCAAGTTTCCACTGGAGATATTGAAGATTCACCAATCATCCATGGAGTTTGGGGGAGCTTTTCTAGTTTCTTTTGTTCTAGATATTGTTATGTCTGGCTAGTTCTTTAAGTAGTTAGGATTAGATGGAATTCAATCAATTTATTATGCTTTGAACAATTCGTTATGTTAATTTTCCTTTATATCATGAATGAAGTTATCTATTTTTAATGCTTTATATAGGCTTGAATCTTATATATTGATCATAGGTAAATGCATGACAATAGGGATGTTGGTGTGTGATCCATATCTGATAACTTCGTCGTAAACGTTATGATTCTAGGAATAGACATAGGGTTTGCGTAATCGTTAAGATTCTTGAACATAATGCTTGCTGCTTGGGGAATAACCGGGGAACTGGGGTTCTTTCAAGTTTGTAAAGGTTTTAGGGTAACAAGGAATTGAACTCTAATAACATGCGAAAGAATTGATTAGATTGATACTAAGGACGATTAACAAGAAGAAGGAATTCAGAAGTAATAAAGAGATTGAAGAAAATCGAAACCCTGACTACGTTTTTATTTACGTTAGTTAATTCAAATTTTTACTTTCTTGTTTTCTTTTAATTATTGCGATTAATTAGTTTTGCTATTTAATATTTTAAATTCAAATCCTATTTCCAACTACAACATTGATTGTCCAACTTAAGTCGCGATAGTGAATTAGTGCTTGAGTATAATCCTCGTGGGAACGATCTCTTACTTAACACATTATATTACTTGTACGATCGGTGCACTTGCCGTGAGTAGCAACAATAACATACACAGATACACAATCTCAGTAAGATTGATAACCCAAAAGGCCAAGAATGTAACCCCAGAGTGTAAATAAAAGAACCAAAGTTCAGTAGGTCCTTACTTGCTTTTTCCCTTATACATGTATCTCTGACTTTTAGACCTCATTCATTTTTAAACCCTTCCATCGACGAAGAAAAAGTAAAAAAATTCTGAAAACTTCTTTCATACTCGACATGAATATTTACTACATGATACTACATATCTATTAAGGAATTTGTGGACGTTAGAAAAATGGATTGGGGTTTTGTAGTTGAAAAATGATAGCAAAGAACACATGTTTATTAAAGTACATAACTAACCCGTTTGCACTCAGTACATATATATTTCAGAGATTATAATAAAACATATATAGATGCAGCACTAGTCTTATTTAGATATATAGTCTTATTTGTATATATGTGACGCTGCATCTTCATGTTGGAGAAAATCCATTATTTAACAGTTTCTGGTGCACCAACAGCGAAAATCATCCCTGCACCTGCCACTGATTAAGTGCTCTTTGTTCTTACAGTGATCATCACAGCTTCCAGTGGTGAAGCATGGACCCTTGTATGTATCAGCCAGGTTCTCACAAGTCTTTGCCTCAGTTTGCACCATCATTTCTTCTGCAGGTTGCAATTGATTCATGATTCATGTGAGAGATTTGTTGATCCAAACATTTAACAATAAAGGAAGAAAAATAATGTAAGGAATAGGTATAAAATATAATGGTTTAGTTCTCATATAAAGTTACATCTTCAAACCCTAAAATAATAATTCACACGTTATGATACGGGGAATGTTATATTTACAAATTTTCTTTTTACAAACTACACTATGTCTGACCGGTTATACTTTAATCAAGAGTGTATGATAAGTCATATATATTAAGGGGGTGTATTGGATTGAGATTGATCCAAGAATTTTAGTGGATTATTTTTAGATAAAAAAATCCATTGGTATTCAATTAGGATTTTAAAGGATTGAAAAAAAAGTCACGTGGTATTCGATTA
Organism: Gastrolobium bilobum; assembly: GCF_033153095.1. Lineage (NCBI taxonomy): Eukaryota > Viridiplantae > Streptophyta > Magnoliopsida > Fabales > Fabaceae > Gastrolobium > Gastrolobium bilobum. Next base: position 79,189 of record NW_026900160.1, read on the forward strand.
AGATTTTAAAAGATTATTTTAGAGTCCATCCAAATCCATTGGTATTCAATCAGAATTTTAAACAAAGGAAAAACAATGAATTTTTTATTGGTGTGAATTTCGTGAGACTTTTTAGTAAGAAATATAAATATGATGTCTCCCTTACAATCTTACCCTAACCCCTAGGATTTCTTGAGATTTTTCTATTAAAGTGTCTTCTTCTTCCTTTGGTGGGTTGAAGGGCTCGAAATCGAGTTCCGCCATGGGAGCTTCGTCAAAGCTCAAAAATAGCATATTTTTGAGCAATTTTCATCATAAAACAATCTAGAAACAACAAACCAACAACATTCTAATATAATCTATCTCAAAACAACATATTTTTGAGAGTTTTAGGAAGTTTAAAAAACAATTTTTTAAGTTATGGGTCGCGATTTTTTTTGGCACAAAAATGTATGATTTTTATATTAAAAACAACATAAAATAATGAAAAAAAGTAGGGGAACTAAAATCATCAAACCAATTTTCGTTTTACATCAATGAAACGAGATCAATTTAAATAAAGATTGAAACTTTCATAATACAAACCCTATATTTCGTAACAAACATTCATGAACAAAATTCTTTCGCTATAGGAAAGAATTTCAAACAATTTTTGTGTCAATAGATAACTAAAAACTTATTTTTCAAAAGTCCCAAAGCAATTTAAGATTTCAATGTATCGATTAAAAAAAATTTGAGAAATTTTCATGTAATAAAACTCAGAAATTCAAATTCAAAATTTTCTTAGAATACTCAATGAAAACACGCATATGATATATAGTTAGAATACTCTCATCACGTAGAACAAAAATCCCAAAGTTTCCAAGATCAATTCCAAAATATTCCAAATGAAATTTTATCATTAACTTTGAGTTCTATATGCAAATTTAGAATTATTTTAATAAAAAAATTAGATTTTATAATCATATATGCATGGCTCTGATACCAAATAAAGAAGATAATTTTCAACTCATTCGTTAAATCCAAGAGCAGGAACGAAAAAATGTTAATCCATGGAGGACTCATTAGTAATTTTTAATGTATAAATTATATTATGTTTTACTGATTGAGAAAATTATATTAGGTTTTACTTTTTTTTATTAATATTATTGCATTTCTTTGTTATTTTTTTATTGACTCTTGTAATTTTGAATATTTGTTAAAAATTCATATGATTTTTTAAAATCTTATGAATTTATATTGTCCTTTCAAATCTTATAAATTCTATTATAATCATCTAAAATCCAATCTTATGAAATCTTGATTGTAAAAGAAGGCTTTTAAAAAAATATTTAAAGTCCCTCCAATTCTAAATAATTTTTTAAAATCTATAAGATTTTTTATCTCAAAAAAATCTTTTAAGATCCTAGTCGAATACACTCTCCTTAGTGTAATTTGTAAAAAAATGTTTGTAAACAGATCTTTCTCTTTATGATCTTAACCTAAAATTTTAAAACATTGAGTTTATGTATTTTTCTATTTATATTGTTTTTACTTTAATTTATTTTTAACCCATATAAAACTTCATCGGTTATGTTTAAATTCTAAACAAATTAAAATTATATGAGCAAAATGCATAATTTCTATTACTTATGCATGTTATAAATATGTTCACCAATTTATCGATTATTTAACTACTCCAGGTCGAGTGAGAAGGATCACAAGGGCAGCAAAACTCTTCATACCAAGTTTTTAGTGTAATTTAATAGCCCTTGTTTGGATGAATTTTTTTTTTCCAAAAATTACTTTTTAAAAAAAAAAAACACTTCTCACTTTAGAAATTATGCATCCTAAAAATTTAAATATAAATATAGCTAGACACATGAAGTAGAGTTAGCGTTAAGAGTAATGACTTACGAGCAACGAAGAGAACGAGGAAGAGGAAGCACAACCCAGCAAGTGATTTCTTCTCCATGGCTTAGTGATTAACTTATATGTTATATGTGTGTTAGTGAAGTAGTGAATTTGTGATTATAGGTGGTCTGTGTTAGATGTATATATAGTCCTCAGGGACTTGCCGAGTAAGAGTGATCACCGTTAATTACCGACAATGAAGTTGGCGTATGAAAGACGTAACTAGAATAAAACGGTGGAAAGCAGATTTCAATTGTCGAGCTTGTATTTTCTTGGAGAAAATTCAACAGCGTTACGAGTGTAGAGCCTACCAAGATATAAATGCTTGACTTTTTTTGGATAACTCTTTTTTGTTTGGGATTACAGATATAAATGCTTGATAGATTGAGTTGATGGATCGTTAGCTTCTTTCTAAATTTTATTTAATTTAAAAATGTGACGTGATACAATAATTTAAATTTAAGAATAGAATTTTTATTAATTTTTAAAAATATTTCACTTTAAGATTTTTTTTTTAAAATACTCGTCACAATAATATTTCTCTTATATTTCAATTTTTCTCGCATGTTTATATGCAATTCTCTATAAGATAAATCAAGAAAGAGAAGATAAAAAAACTGAATTTTGAAAATTTATTTCTCATAAAAAGGATATAATAAAAGAGAAAAGTGTTTTTCATTTTGAATGACATAAGGGTATGTCATTTTAAGAGAGAGACAGACACATAAATTTTTTATTTAAATTTTAAATTAAAAAAATCACTCACTTTCTCTCTCCCATGATTTCTATTTTTCTGTGTCTATCTCTCTCCTAAAATGACATAACTTATGTCATTTAAAATAACAAACACCAAACCTTAAAAGAGAAAAGTGTTTGTAAAAAATGTAAAAAATAATGTATCAAAAAAAAGTGTAAAAAATAAGATGTTGGAATAATATTATTGTACCTTGAATTCAAGTCGAAGGATCCCGAGCTTCTTTCTAAATTTTGTCTAATTCAAAATATAGCGTGATATTAACTTATTAAAATTCAAGAAATAGATATATTTTTATTTGTTTATTTTAAAAAAATCAACTTTAAGAAAACATCTTTTTAAAATATATGTCACAATTGTATTCCTCTTCTATTTTATTTTTTCATACCAGTATTGTGAAATTTTTTAATACAGTTAGATGAGTTTGTGTATTGTTCATTTTTCCAACTCAATAATTTCTTTTGTGATAAAGTATATTATAAAAATATGAAGAAAAATTCGTTTACAAATTCATTTTATACTAAGTGTGACCGGTCAAACACTCTTGATTGGAGTATTCCCGGTCAGATATAGTGTAGTTAATTTGTAAGAGTTTGTAAACAAAATTTGTAATATAATTTCTCCCTAAAATTAATATAAAATCATTAATATAGTTTTTAGATTTATTGTTCGCATGTCACATGAGATAAAGTTGTCTCATGTTAACCTAGATTAATTAAACTTAAAAAATATTTTTTTTCAATTCAAAATGATATTGTTTTGAGTTATACGAGTTAAGTTATATTCTCATATAGAAAAAAATATTAAATCCATAAATTTATCTAATAATTTAAAATTTTGAGGTAAAATAACTGTATAATGATATTTTAAGCAAATTAAAATACGATATTTTGAGTTAAAATAAAAGAAGAAAGTGAAAATTAAAAAATAAATTCTTTCACTTTTTTCAGAGATATAAAATGAAAGTGTTAAAAATACTATGTCGGTATAAGATTACGTGCATGACTTAACTTTCCTTTTTGAGCCACTGACTCATTAATTAGTCAATAGCCGCACTTGACTTCTATTTCAAATTTGCAGAATTCAATTTGGACTCGATCGGCATTGAAATTGTAATAACAAATAACGTATAAAAACAAGAAAATTAAAACTTGTTGTCAAAGCAATTTGCAATGCGGTACGTCATGTTTGTTTCAAGGGAAAAAACAATTATTCAGCATTATATATTTATTATACCAAACAGCTGATTAATGCCTGCGTATCTTCCCTAATACATTTAATTACTCTAAGGGGTGTTTGATATACGGTATTTGGCCGGATTTTCGGAAAACTGAATTTTTCTAAATTTTAAATTTTCGGATATTATCGTAAACTGAATATAAAAATCATATTTTTGAAAATTGAGATTTCGAGACAAATAAAAATTCCTCCTGTACCAAACGCACCCTAATGAAACATAATTCTTGACAAACAACCGGATCTTATTTGAGCATCATGCTTCTGCTAAAATCCACTTCGTCAGAAGTGGCGGACGCAAAAATTTTATTGAGAAGGAGCGAAAAATAAAAATACTTCTTCAAAAATAAAAATACTTCAAATACAATACAGACCTAATATGTAACAAATTGAAATAATCTATTACAAAAATTAAGATCACTTCACTTGACTCTTACTCTACGTGTTTTCGTATTGTTAAACTTATTTACAATAAAAATAGATTCAGAAAATGTTTAAATAAATTATGGATAAATAAATAAATTTAAAAAAAATATATGTGAAAATGCATAGTACCTAAATGATACTTGGACAAGCTCTTGAATCCAATAAAATTATTCAAATATAATTATCAAGATATATTGTAGAACAACACTCCATCAAGCTAACCAACATTGAAAAGTAAACACTTCTAGATCTCAGAGTCTAAAAAATAAGAAAAATACACTAACAATTTAGTAAATGGAGCATTTGTAAATTTGAAATATTACAAGTCCCGAATAAATATGTTGTTATGCTCTATTGTATTTCACCTTGAGTTTTGATTTTTTTTTTTAATTTATTGGTTCATCCATGTTTTGAATTTTTTTAATTTATTTGTCCAACAAAATTTATTCTTTCAGTTTGAAAAGTAATCCTTAATGAAACATTAAAGCATTAAAAAATATTAATGCACCGAATGACGGTATAAAAAATGTTAATTAATGGAAGATAATGAGTCGAAACAAAACATTCAAAATATGGAATGATATGAATGAATTTGGAAACAAAATAATCGAATAATAGCAGCATTGTTAATTTCATAAAAAAATAGAGATAGTAAGAGACTTGAGCTAAGAAGATTTGTTAAAATTGAGAGAGAGAGGTTTTTTTTCCATGGGGCCATGATTGAGTGTAGTGTGATATTTTATGGTGTCATGAAGAATAATTTTATATTATACAATTTTTAAAACAAATAATTTAATGATATCACTAAAATTTTATTTTATATATATATATTAAAAAAAAGTTTCTTTAAATTTGGGAGCAGTGGCCCACCTTAGCCCCCTAAATCCGCCTCGGTTTGTAAGCAAAAGAATTATATAAGGTATGAGCTGAGGTTCTATTTTATTTTCCATCCTTTCATGAATCAACAATTTTAATTTTCTCAAACCTTTATACAATTAGAAATTAAAAGTATAAAAAAATAAAAATGATTTTATAATGTCATCAGTTGTTTTATATAATTAGAAATTTAGGTAAGTGTAGCTAGGAGTGATAATATATTACTAGCAGTATGACTCGATCAGTTATTAAATTAGAGTTTTTTTTTTTTTTAAACTTAAAAATGATCAATCTAAAAAAGTAACAATAAACACTAGCTTTAAACATCATGATAATAGCTCTTAATGTTCGAAATGAATAGTAGTTAAATCTAAAATAATGACATCATTAATTTCTCTACAACCATCCTTTTATCAATCCTAGCTACCGTACATGAGAAGTCTTGCTGCACCGCTCCATTGAAAAATTCATTGCTTGCTAGCTTCACCACAATTTTCAATTTGTTGTGGCTTTAATTGTATTTCCCATTAATCATTATATATCTATACTTACTACTAAAAAAATAGGTATTAGAGACGGAATTTTTCCATTCCTATAAGGCATAGACAAAAAAACTTCCATCCCTAAATAATTCCTCACTAATGTTAGTTCCGTCTCTAATACGTATTTTTCGTTCTTAATATTGACAACGATTTTGATTTGTGAAAGGTTAGAATCTGTTCCTAATAGGGACATACTTATGGACGGATAAATTCTATCCCTAATTACATCTCTACTCTTAAAACTTTTTAATATATTTCAAAATATTTGTAACAAAATTTATACCTGATAATTATCATAATATAAATTATCAAAATCATACAACAAATGAAAGTTAGTCTGAAACTTATAATATAATAATAATTATAATTATACAAACCATCGTAGTCGTAACCTAAGAAGCCTTAATGATCAAAAGTATTGTAAAAACAAAAATAACAAATTTATCAAACTACAATATTAACTAATAAGTATTGTTCACAAAATGTATACACAGATCATAAAATATCTATCAACTATTCTCGTGTAACTGAGCATCACAAACATCATCTTCTGCATCATCACCAACTTGAACCTCATTGTTTGCCTCACAAGCAAGAGGTGTAGCGGTGGGCATGGAGACATGAGTCATCAAAATCGTCAGCTGCTCTTTCGTAACAACCATCTCTGTCTGTAACTCTTGATTTTGGGTGGATATAGTTGACACTATCACTTTCATACGATTATACTCATATGCAGAGACTCCTTCAGATGAACTAGCAGATTTCTGTGAATCCTTGTATCTACTCGCCTCTGCACCCAAACCAAAAATGTCACTCTTTTTGTTCATACTCCTAATAGTCTGCAGGAATAATTCACTATCAGATTGGCGGGTGGATGCGTTATTTCCAGTCACCATATCATGTTCACTCCTCCCTAATAGAGATGTGTTATTTTCAATCACCATCCCTATTAGAAATATAATTTTCCATCTCTAACCCATACTTTTCTAGTAGTGACTAGTGAGTTAGATTAACCACCATTCAGATATTTCTCACCACATAAATCATGTAATGTTGCCTTTAAAAATAAAATTGCAGTTTATGCACACTTGCATAATCATTGCATCACCAAAATATGTCAAAAATCTCGGCAATTCTTTCAAAACTTGTAAAAAGACAAGATGAAAATGACATTGGAAAATGACTAGTAGTTGAATGAGGGGGTTGCTAAACTTTCAAAAGAAGATGCTAAATGGAATAAAAAAAGACATAAATTATCTTAACACTGATAGAGGCCATCTGCTATTATATGAATTACAACAATATAATTGTTGGACTAGGTAAAAAAGAAAAATAAAGAGGTACAAAATGGTTATACACAACACTACAGATCTTGGATTAAGATACAACTTCATATCTCAAAATCTGTTTCTTCATTTTGAACTCACAAATTACCATAATGTACCAAATTACATAACACAGAATAACATAGGACCAAAAAATGTCCAAATAATAGGCACCAAAAATAAATCAGCATCCTCCGTCTGTGGGAACAGATTGATTAAGAAACAAAACCATGACTTCCTTTTTTCTGTTTCAGAATATGCTCGCGTAAATTGAGAACCACAACATCGTGCCAAATAGTAATAGACATGACCAAGCTAGCATTGCAAGGCACACTAATATAAAATGAGACCTAAAAATTATATTGTCCTTTGCACAACCTGAGACAGTGGCCTTGTGTTCCGAAGCTTAATTGTTTGAGCCTATGCCGTGCCGATACAGAGGAGAAGCAATTAATCCTAGGGCTGAGGGGCCGTGACTGGTCATTGGGTTGACTTTATAGATCAGTAATGAACCATTCAACCATATTGCTAAAGTCCACCATTGCTCATGAGTTGTATAATTCAGTTACCAGGATGAACCAACAAATTGTATTACAGTGCATATAAAATACAATTAACTAACAGTACTACTACAAGAATATGCTCTTTTGTGTGAGCATAAGTTTAGTCATACAATATAACATGGAAACAAGCACCGACTGTGCAAAGAAAAATAATCTTTCACTGCACATACTTTATAGAAATTCTGCTACAAGTATATATCAACAAATTCGTACTGAAACATAAATGCCATGTATATCAATTAACGCTAATGGCCCAGACCAAGTGAATTCCATTTTGCACAGAGCAATCATAGTAATAGACATGAAAGAATTTCAAGACCCAGCATAAAGGATTATTTGAGAGATAAAAATGTTTGGGTTAGGGAACCTTTTAGTGTGATCCTACCTGTAGCTGATCAGCAAGCTCTTTAACAACCAATGCTTCACTTTTCAGTGAGCGTTTGTGGTTTGGATCACTTTCTCCATATCCAGCCCAGTCATATTGCAGAGGATAGACAACTAGTTCATCTATTAATTCCTTTATATGCAGCCCTGTATATGCGGTGTAAAATCATAAAGGATTTCATCTCTCACTTCCATGCTTGTTCAAGTGAGATGTATTGATCAAAATGCTTCAAAAATCAAAACAACTTACTTAAAAAACAAAAGTAAACTTAAATAATGCTAAAAAAGAATACTGATATAGACCTCTTTTTTGGGTGCAAGTATTTAATCAGCAAACTGCAAACCCTTCTGATTTGTGCATAATATCCGGAGCAATTTGAACCTATTTCATTCTTTAACTATCACAAATCTCTCTATTGATGTGAACACCTAATTTTGTCCCAAATATTTAAAAATGACAAAAAAAAAATCTAAATTGTGAAAAAAAAAAGATTTTAAAAAAGAAAAATTAAATGAGAAAATATTACTTTTTATAATTTGTAATTAACTGTTATTAAAAAGAAAGAAAACAAAAAGAAAACTAAGGTAACTAAATGCCAAATTCTGCACATTACAACGTACATGCAAAGTCCAATGTATTATTGAGGTAAGTAGACATAGGGTAGAAAAAATAAAAAGACGGGAAGCAGGGAATTATTCAAAGGAAGGGAAATTTCAGAAAATTAAAAAAGACATGGCTAATAAAGATGGCTGCAGGTCTTCTTGGTCACTCCCTCTGTTGAAGAAGACAAACGCCTTACCTGCATATACAACAAGAGAATCAGAGTTGTCTGTACGCCAAGAGCAAAATAATCAGAATTGGATTTGGGGTTTAGCCTAAATAAGCCATGACAAGAAAGTAGGAGAAAAAGATAAAGGCTTCAACACAAATTTTATAAGCATGGCATAGAAAATACAAAGGGCAAGAGTGCTGCTAGCAACGGAAAAAAAAAAAGAAAAAGAAAAAGAGGCCATCCAAAAAACAACAAGAAGCCTTTCTTTATATAAGGGGAACTCGGGGTTTTTCCAAAGGGGGTTCGGAGGAGATAAAAAAGGAGAGCTCTACTTCTAAGAAGGGAGGTTGGAAGAAAGAAAAAACGGAGAAGAAGGAGATAAGAAAGGGAAAGCCATTTTTTATCAGTAGAGGGGTCATAGGAGAACACACCAGGAGCTAGAAATAAAAATAAGAGTGAAGTTATCCAAAAAAACAAAATAAATAAGAGTGAAACTTATGAAGGAAACCAGAGATAGAAGAGAATGATTGGAAGAAAGCAGTGAGAATTTGCACTGCCAATAATAAGGAGTTCTACTTATGAGTACACTGCCAACAATAAGTGTGTTGTAACAAATCACCCTTCGGTGGGGGCTTCAGATTTTTTTTTCCTTCAAATACCGGCTGGAGAATTTGCAGCTAGGCGTCCAAGTAACTCATCTACACACTTTGCTCTTTTGGATTGTCTTCATAGTAGTCTAATATTTGTGTCTTGTTCTGAAAAGTATCCCAATTAATGATTCATGAAATCACAAATAGTTGTTTTGTGGCATGTGTGTCGTCTTTAGTTGTCGAGTTCTTACTGCATTCATTCCATCATAAATTCTTCTTCTATTTTTGTCATTTTTAAAACAATTGGTTTCTGAGCGTTTAGTCTATGTGTTCTCTCATGTACTTCTCAGTTTGCTTTTACATGTCTATTTCCAAAATTTCATAGCAGTCTCCTTTAAATATTCATTCAATAACTTGTAATAGTATGTTACTGTGCATATGGATATGAATGCGATATTCTTTTAAGTTTTTTTTCTTTTTAACAACAAATGTTGAATGACACGTTAATGTGCAGGGGTAGAAAGAAGAGTTGTATTATTTCTTCTAACATATTTGTTTTCCTGGTTTTATTTAAAATCCAATAAAATAGATAATATATATATATATATATATATATATATATATATATATATATATAATGAGTCTGTACCTCCATGTGAATTGGATCTTCACATATTAAACTACATAGTGGTTCGTGACTTCGTGTGTTAGTATTTTAATAATTTTTTTTTTGTTCAGAACTAATCATTATTCCTAGTAGTTCATTCACGTGAGTAATCTTTTTGTTATCTATAATATATGAACTCAGAAAATTTCGAAAATTAATAAAGGGACAATTTAGTCGTGACGGTTTGTTAATCCCTCATGTTTTATTTTGGTTCATTTTAGCCGTGACGGCTTGGTGATTCGAAATTCATTAAAATTATCATATATTGTTTTTTTTATATTAATTTAACCTTAAAATCATTTAAAGGGGGTAATTTAGCCGCGACAGCTTGTCGATCCTATGCGTTCGTTCAAGATCTTTTTAACCGTGACGGTTTGGTGATTCAGAGTTTATTCAAATTCTTCACAGAATTCGTATTAATGAAAATAATCGCATAAAATTTATTTTTTTTAGAAAAAGGGGTAATTTAGCCGTGACGGCTTGTCAACCGTGAGCATGATCGGAATTATTTTAGCTGTGACAGTTTGGTACTCCGAAATTTAAAACCAACCAACATACAAATATTATTAAAGAACGACGTAGCTTTAAATTCCTCACTGTACCAGAGGATACGTCGGAGCGGAACTCTTTCCGTCAAGCTAAAATAAAATTTTAATAATTTAGTCTTCTCATTTTCTAAATAATTATGTTTATTTATTTTAAGGGATTAAGCAAATATTTTTAAAAGCTATTAATAATTTACACAATTAATTTAAGGTAGTTTTTAAACGGATGTGTGGGATTAAGTTTCCACCCTTCCTTGAGGGAACCTTTGATCTATAATTTTAAAGACCAGTTTGCAATAAAATGGTTTTCCAATTTTTCCAAGTAAATAAAATTGGTGGCGACTCCATTGTTTTATTTTCTAAATTTTGGGTTGTTACAAGGGATTAAGCAAATATTTTTAAAAGCTATTAATAATTTACACAATTAATTTAAGGTAACCGTTTTTAAACGGATGTGTCAGGGGTGCAGTGGGATTAAGTTTCCACCCTTCCCATAATTAGACTCCCGAACCTTTGATCTATAATTTTAAAGACCAGTTTGCAATAAAATGGTTTTCCAATTTTTCCAAGTAAATAAAATTGGTGGCGACTCCATTGTTTTATTTTCTAAATTTTGGGTCGTTACAGATGGCGACTCCACTGGGGACTTTAGAGAGTCAGGCTTGTTTTAATTAATTGTGCAAATTATTAATAGCTTTTATATATTTGTTTTACTCCCTTTTCATTTGCTATTTTGTTCCATTTTCCTTCTCTAATTTTGATTGTTGTTTATCCCTGTTTCTTATATTTTGATATGTATGTGAAAGATGTGATAATTGGTTTCAACCTTAGGGTATAAGACTTTTTGACATAATTGTATTTTTTTTTATTTTATTTTTCTTCAATTGTTCTAGATTGGGTAGTTTTAGGTTTATGTGAAGGTTTGTATGCTCACTCCACACACAACACCTACACTTTGATCACACACTATGAGTGGGGCCCTATACCCGGGTCTGAGTGAAACATAAGATATGCTAGAGGTTATGTAGTGGTAGCCATTTTGGATGTACGTCCTGTTTGGTTATTGCGAAAACCTCATCTAGAGTGTGACTCTCTCATTGTGCACCACATCTGTTAGTTCAACTATCGTTGTGGTCAACACTTTGAAGTGAGATCATAGCTCTAGAAACCAAAATTGTTAGGATTGTAGAACTACCTAACGAGAGTTTTTCACTTGATACAACAACCTGTTGATTTGTAGAACTAAAGTCATCCATTTTAGGATTAACCAATTCAAGACAAAAATGGGGCATACTCCTTCCCAACTCCTTATTTTCATTCTTGCACATGGCATATTGATGTATATATCCATATTTTACAAAATCAACATTATCGTAACATTTATCTTTCATATATTCGTACATTTTGTGAAACAAAACATGTTAGGCATTGCATTACCTTCATATTTCCAAAAAAAAAAACACAATAAAATGAAAACATTGAATGATAATAATGTTTTTTTTTTTGCAAATTCAGTTCGGTCAAGGAAAAACTATACCAATTAAATCTAAGTTCACAACATCAAATCTAAGATCATAATGGAGGCAAACAATCAAGAGGGGAGAGACATGTTCAAAGAAGTAGAAGAAATAAGTGAGAGATTGAATAAGATGGAAGAAACATTGAAAGGCATAAAAGAATTCCTCAATTTGCTAATGATCCAACCTATTAGGGAAGGGAATGCTCACACTGAGGCACATACTCAGCAATCGACAGGGTTCAACTCGGGAATTAATTCTGCCTTAGTTCAGAAAGACAAGAAGAAGGAAGTCTGGATAGAAAAAATTGAGGAAAAGATTAAAGCCATCCAAGGGGCATGTTCTTATGGATCCCTTGGGGTAGAAGAGTTATGCTCCTCAATGGATGTTGTTATTCCTAAAGACTTTGTTGTTCCGAATTTTGCCAAATACAACGAGGGTACCAATCCGCTTCTTCATTTGAAAATCTATTGCTCCAAAATGGCAATATGGTCCAAGGACGAGAGGTTTCTTGTTGGCTTCTTCCATGAGAGTTTGACTGGTCCTGCCCTACAATGGTATATTCAACTAGATCATTCTAAGATATCTTCCTGGAAAGATTTGGCAGACATGTTCATGAATCAATATCGATTCAACTTGGATACTGCTCTGACTCGAGAACAGTTAGGAGCCCTGCAAATCAAGAATGAGGAAACTTTCAAGCAATATGCCCAAAGATGGAGGACTCTCGCAGCACAAGTTCGACCGCCATTGATATCATCAGAAATTTGTTCTTACTTCATAGGCACTTTGGGGCCTCTCCATGTTGAGTCGATGGCTGGTGTTGTATACCAAGACTTTGCTGACCTCATAGCTGCCGGAGAAAGGATTGAAATTTTGGCTAAGGCTAGAAAAGTATCCATAGAGAGTACAATTGATCCAACGAATGAGAGCTTGGAATGATCATGTGGAAGTTCGATCCAATATCTGATGTGATTGCTTCAAAGCTATTGTTTAGTTGTACTATTTTGGACTTATGTTTATTTTCTTGAGACATTATCTGAAATGAGTATTTGCATTTTCTTTCATCTTCTTTCTTAATTTTGTTTCTATTCTTAACCTTTGCTTCAAATCCAAATGATCATTCATGTTTCTCATGCCTTTTACCTTATTGTCTTCATTTTAAATTTCTTCTAAAAAAATAACTTAAACCTTTCAAAAACTTTGCCACAGTACAAAAAAAAAAAAAAAAAAAAAAAATTGATTCTAGTGTGATCCCTTGATGAAATCAACCTTGAATTTGATAAGCTAATAGATGCAATCAAACGAGCACAAGAAGATGATTGCGCTACTAAATCATCACAACTTAACTCCAAACAATTGTCAGATGAACGATGCATTTGAAGTAGCATGCAAAGGTATCAGAAAAGCATCTCGGGCATTGGTAGCAAATGCTCCCGCACATCTTATAAGCAGTATCACTCTTTGTGGTCAACATTATAGACATTTGTCTAGACCAACCAATATTGATGGTAACGAGAGATTTCAAAAAAAATGAGAAGAAAAAAAAAGAAAAAAGAAAAAAAGAAGCTCGTTAGATCAAAATTCCAAATGAATGGTCTAAGCAAAAATTAGGGCAAGAGAAAAAAGAAAAAACTTGTTAGGCTGCAAACCCAAAAATGAAGCCTAAGCAAAATTCGAGCAAAATAGACATGTGTGTTCTCAAAAAAAAAATTTGGCTTGGAATTCCTCGAAGAAGATCTCGGGGAAAAATATGAATGTGGCAACAGATACATTGGTTGAGTTGTCAAGTGGTCACACAGAATTAATGTGGTTAAAATTCAAGAACTAATACTGGGGCAAATTTTTCTCTTTCTCTCGTAATATTTCTTTTATTATTCCCTTTCCTCTTCCATAATTCCTATCATGTTCTTTCTCCTACCTTGTAATTTCAACTTTCATGTCAAATACATTCAATTTCTTTGTATTTGGTCATCCATCAAAAAAATTTCCTTTTCCACCAACTCATAAAGTTTTGTCTCAAGCAAATAAATTTATGTTCAAGAATACCACTTACCATTTCTTTATGGTAGTAATCCTTCAATTTTTGGGTTGAATCAAAAAGAATCAGGGCAGCAAAAAAAAAAAAAAACCCGTTAGGCTGAAAACCCAGAAGGGCGGCCTAAACAAAAGTTAGGGCGTAAAAAAAAAAAAAAAAAAAATAGTCCACCTTGGAAAAAAATTTAGTCCACCTTGGGTATGTACTGGACAATTCTCGTTCAAGTTTCAACTTATGGATGATGAGATAAAGCTTGTAGCCACCTTAGTCACTAAAATTGGGGCAAAATTTGGATTTGCATTGGTCACTCAAGGACATCCTTAGTAAAAAAAAAAAAAAAAGAAGAGAGAAAGAAGAAGGAAAAAGTAGAAAAATAAAGCAAAATTGGATATGGGAGAAAAAAAAAAAGAGAAACGAATGATGGAAGGAAAATAGATAAAATGGGTCCAATGATTATGGTGTGAACAAAAGTTTGATTGGTTAGAGATTTTCCAAGTGGCCATTTCGTGTGGATCTTTTCATTAACAAAAAACAAAAAAAAAACAAAATTTGAGTTCAATAACTCTAGTGTTAAAAAAAAAAATTATAACTTGAAAAAAATATATCTTTTTCATCATTCTTAGACATTGTCCTTATCATTCATTCTCAAGCATTGTAGACTATTGCATGTTAATCATCTTATTTTAATTTTTAAGCTCATATGCCATGCAATCATTTCAATTTAATTCCTAGTTCATAGCCATTTACATCCATGTCATTTACTTCTAGCTCAGAGGCTAGTTACAATTTAGATTTCTGACGTAAGTGCCATACAATTTACTTTTCTTATTTTGTTTGTTAACCCATATCCAGTTGGTTACAAACATTTACTTTTCTGTCTGTTTGTCAATCCATATCCAGTTGGTTGCAAACATTTAATGTTTTGTCCATTTGAGATCTCATATCCAGTTGGTTCCAGACCTTTACTTTTCTTTTCTTTTGTCAACCCATGTCCAGTTGGTTGCATAAGTTTCTCTATTTTCCTTTTGTGAACCCATATCCAGTTGGTTGCATAAGTCCGTTTATTTTCTTTTTGTGAACTCATATCCACTTGGTTATAAACCTTTACTTTTCTTTTGTCAACACATATCTAGTTGGTTGCAAAGTCCTTTATTTTTCTATTACCAACCCATATCCAGTAGGTTGTAAAAGTCTATCTATTTTTCTTTTGTCAACCCATATCCAGTTGGTTGCAGAAGTCTCTTTATTTTTGTGAACCCATATCCAGTTGGTTGCAAAAGTCCATTTTTAAACCCATATCCAGTCGGTTCCAAACGTTTATTTTGTCTTGAAACCCATATCCAGTCGGTTCCAAACGTTTATTTTGTCTTGAATCCCATATCCAGTTGGTTACAGATTTTATGCTTTGTCCGTTTGTCAACTCATATTCAGTTGATTACAAACATTTTCTTTTCCATTTGAGATCTCATATCCAGTTGGTCTCACCTTTGTTGTCCTCTTGTCAACCCATGACTAGTTGGTTACATAAGTCTCTTTATTTTTCTCTTGTCAACCCATATCAAGTTGGTTACAAAACTTTTTTTTTTTTTCAGTTGTGAACTCATATCCAGTTGGTTACAATTCTTTATTTTCTTCTTGTCAACCCATATCCAGTTGGTTGCAGAAGTCTCTTTATTTTATCTTTGTGAACCCATATCCAGTTGGTTGCAAACATTTAATTTTTGTCCGTTTGTGAACTCATATCCAATTGGTTCTAGACCTTTACTTTTCTTTCCTTTTGTCAACCCATATCCAGTTGGTTATAAAAGTCTCTCTATTTTCCTTTTGTCAATCCATATCCAGTTGATTGCAGAAGTTTCTTTATTTTACCTTTGTGAACCCATATCCAGTTGGTTGCAAACATTTAATTTTTTGTCCGTTTGTGAACTCATATCCAGATGGTTACAGACCTTTACTTTTCTTTCCTTTTGTCAACCCTTATCCAGTTGGTTGTAAAAGTCTCTCTATTTTCCTTTTGTCAATCTATATCCAGTTGATTGCAGAAGTTCTTTTTATTTTCTTGTTGTCGACCTATATCCAGTTGGTTGCAGATTTTATGCTTTGTCCGTTTGTGAACCCAAATCCAATTGGTTACAAACATTTTCTTTTCCATTTGAGATCCTATATCCAGTTGGTTTCAAATATTTTCTTTTCCACTCAATTTGTCAACCCATATCAAGTTGGTTACAAAACTTTTATTTTCTAGTTTTGAGTCCTTATCCAGTTGGTTCCACATTTCCTTTTTCATACCGGGATGAATTCAAGCATTTAATCTTCCGGCTTCATGTATTCTATTTTCGAGCGCAGAGGCTCGCTGTATTTAATTTTTAGATTGCACCTCACCCGTAAATGTTTTCTGTTGTTCTTGGACAAAATTAGGATTCATGTCTTTATTGTTTCTTACAACAATAATATGCTAACTGTGAGTTGTCATATTATTTTAGTAAGAAACAAATAAAGAGGGGCAACTGTGAACACCTAATTTTGTCCCAAAAATTTAAAAATGACAAAAAAAAATCTAAATTGTGAAAAAAAAAAGATTTTAAAAAAGAAAAATTAAATGAGAAAATATTGCTTTTTATAATTTGTAATTAACTGTTATTAAAAAGAAAGAAAACTAAGGTAACTAAATGCCAAATTCTGCACATGACAACGTACATGCAAAGTCCAATGTATTATTGAGGTAAGTAGACATAGGGCAGAAAAAATAAAAAGACGGGAAGCAGGGAATTATTCAAAGGAAGGGAAATTTCAGAAAATTAAAAAAGACATGGCTAATAAAGATGGCTGCAGGTCTTCTTGGTCACTCCCTCTATTGAAGAAGACAAACGCCTTACCTGCATATACAACAAGAGAATCAGAGTTGTCTGTACGCCAAGAGAAAAATAATCAGAATTGGATTTGGGGTTTAGCCTAAATAAGCCATGACAAGAAAGTAGGAGAAAAAGATAAAGGCTTCAACACAAATTTTATAAGCATGGCACAAAAAATACAAAGGGCAAGAGTGCTGCTAGCAACGGAAAAAAAAAAAGAAAAGAAAAAGAGGCCATCCAAAAAAGAACAAGAAGCCTTTCTTTATATAAGGGGAACTCGAGGTTTTTCCAAAGGGGGTTCGGAGGAGATAAAAAAGGAGAGCTCTACTTCTAAGAAGGGAGGTTGGAAGAAAGAAAAAACGGAGAAGAAGGAGATAAGAAAGGGAAAGCCATTTTTTATCAGTAGAGGGGTCATAGGAGAACACACCAGGAGCTAGAAATAAAAATAAGAGTGAAGTTATCCAAAAAAACAAAATAAATAAGAGTGAAACTTATGAAGGAAACCAGAGATAGAAGAAGAGAATGATTGGAAGAAAGCCGTGAGAATTTGCACTGCCAATAATAAGGAGTTCTACTTATGAGTACACTGCCAACAATAAGTGTGTTGTAACAAATCACCCTTCGGTGGGGGCTTCAGATTTTTTTTTCCTTCAAATACCGGCTGGAGAATTTGCAGCTAGGCGTCCAAGTAACTCATCTACACACTTTGCTCTTTTGGATTGTCTTCATAGTAGTCTAATATTTGTGTCTTGTTCTGAAAAGTATCCCAATTAATGATTCATGAAATCACAAATAGTTGTTTTGTGGCATGTGTGTCGTCTTTAGTTGTCGAGTTCTTACTGCATTCATTCCATCATAAATTCTTCTTCTATTTTTGTCATTTTTAAAACAATTGGTTTCTGAGCGTTTAGTCTATGTGTTCTCCCATGTACTTCTCAGTTTGCTTTTACATGTCTATTTCGAAAATTTCATAGCAGTCTCCTTTAAATATTCATTCAATAACTTGTAATAGTATGTTACTGTGCATATGGATATGAATGCGATATTCTTTTAAGTTTTTTTTTCTTTTTAACAACAAATGTTGAATGACACGTTAATGTGCAGGGGTAGAAAGAAGAGTTGTATTATTTCTTCTAACATATTTGTTTTCCTGGTTTTATTTAAAATCCAATAAAATAGATAATAAAAAAATATATATAATGAGTCTGTACCTCCATGTGAATTGGATCTTCACATATTAAACTACATAGTGGTTGGTGACTTCGTGTCTTAGTATTTTAATAATTTTTTTTTTGTTCAGAACTAATCATTATTCCTAGTAGTTCATTCACGTGAGTAATCTTTTTGTTATCTATAATATATGAACTCAGAAAATTTCGAAAATTAATAAAGGGACAATTTAGTCGTGACGGTTTATTAATCCCTCATGTTTTATTTTGGTTCATTTTAGCCGTGACGGCTTGGTGATTCGAAATTTTTTAAAATTATCATATATTGTTTTTTTTTATATTAATTTAACCTTAAAATCATTTAAAGGGGGTAATTTAGCCGCGACAGCTTGTCGATCCTATGCGTTCGTTCAGGATCATTTTAACCGTGACGGTTTGGTGATTCAGAGTTTATTCAAATTCTTCACAAAATTCGTATTAATGAAAATAATCGCATAAAATGTATTTATTTTAGAAAAAGGGGTAATTTAGCCGTGACGGCTTGTCAACCCTGAGCATGATCGGAATTATTTTAGCTGTGACAGTTTGGTACTCCGAAATTTAAAACCAACCAACATACAAATATTATTAAAGAACGATGTAGCTTTAAATTCCTCACTGTACCAGAGGATACGTCGGAGCGGAACTCTTTCCGTCAAGCTAAAATAAAATTTTAATAATTTAGTCTTCTCATTTTCTAAATAATTATGTTTATTTATTTTAAGGGATTAAGCAAATATTTTTAAAAGCTATTAATAATTTACACAATTAATTTAAGGTAACCGTTTTTAAACGGATGTGTCAGGGGTGCAGTGGGATTAAGTTTCCACCCTTCCTTGAGCATAATTAGACTCCCGAACCTTTGATCTATAATTTTAAAGACCAGTTTGCAATAAAATGGTTTTCCAATTTTTCCAAGTAAATAAAATTGGTAGCGACTCCATTGTTTTATTTTCTAAATTTTGGGTCGTTACAATTGAAAGGAAACCGTAGTACATTTAGTGTTTATAGGATACTGTTTCAATTAATTATAAATCTAAATTCAACACAGAACAAGTCCAGTATTTTGGGAAGAGATATCTGTAACACCCCGTGTATACCCGATTTGTTATCTTGTCATCGTATTAAGCAACGCTTAATTAAAAAGCGAAATAACTTTTTCTTTTTAATTATGACGTCATTAATATTACCAAGTTAATTACTTAATCTTTTTTCATAAAACATTGCCTGTATGTAAATTACAATAACCAACTAACTGAAATACCTCAATATATAAATAACTGTGAGTATCTAAGTTACGGAACTACAACACGTAGTCCGGAGATTAATCGTGATACATTAATATAACACAAATATAAAATACGACATAGTCAATCAATGTGGCATGGACAACCCCCGTGCTCACCAAATAAGGCAACAAAGCCCAACAGAGTCTCAACAACAAAATCATAATAATAACATAAAGCATGTCAACATCCAAGCACACCAGTATAACAGCAAGCACATCACATCAGCTCCGGCCTCCTGCCACCCGATGTCTCAACCCCCAAATTACATGAACCTGAAAATATGCCCCAAACGTGGGGTGAGATCTCTAAACAAAAATCTTAGTAAGGCAAGAGGTCCTCAAGGATTTCTCCACCCCAAGCTCACTTACATGTGCAGTATAAGTTCAAAAGCAGTAGTATAATATAAGTTCCAAAATCAGTGCAATGCAGCAGAATAATCATCTCATGTGTGTTAACTATTCTATTGGCCAGAGAAATGCAGGGTTTACATACATCTATTACCTACATTCAGTGCAAGTCACTACTTGCACCCACCCACAGAATCACCCTATGGCATGTCTCTTACATACACAGACTTACCGTTTAGGTGGAACAACACATGCATATTATAAGGCACTTGCACATAACAGCTTAACAGCATTTCAAAATCAATACATGAAAACACATCATGCATATAAACCATTCCCCCATGGGGCATGGTGGAACCAACAATGGCTAAACCGAGGACACTAAAGCTCACCTCGCAAGCTAACTATCCAACCAAGAGTCCGACCAAGCTCAAAGTCCGCAAATAGCAGAATCACAATCTGTTTTAGACAAGCAATCATATCAACAATCATAGTCTACAAGCATATGACATAAAGACAACACTTTCCTTTTACGTTTCATGTCTTTAGGCTTCTCACAAAGCCATAAGCTTTTAATCACTTAGATTCTAACTTAGTTAATTGTTACAGAGGTTCAACTTAACCAATTATGGGTCCATAAACCCATAATACAATTTTGTCTGAACAGAACCGTCACTGTCTCGAAATTCTCAGAATATCCAAATATTTGTCGGGAGCATATCCGGATATCCTTATCCGGATATCATATCCGGATATCTCCCACCCCATATCCAGATATCAATATCCGGATATTTCGCGATAGAATGCAGTTTCTGCATTTTGCGAAGATATCACTTAAAGGTTGCATTTTTAACCAATTAATATGTCCAAGCATGCATTTTTAAACACTTTTAGGTTCATGTTCATGTTGGTTACCCATTGAACTCATTAACATGCCAAGACTCAACCTTTAAACAAGGAAAACTCATGATCAAGGTAGGGAACATACCCAAAGCTTCAAAACAGAAAAGAGAGGTGCTCTTGGAGCTCTTTATGAAGCTCCCACGATTCTGATGTGCCTCTGACATATGTAGTTTTCCAAGCTAAAAATGATAAGGATTAAGTCATAAAAGAGTAGTTTATATACATATTTGCTTATTATATTGACTTTTCCATTTCAATGATATTTCTCACCTATTTGTTATGTTTTATAGGGAGAAAGAAGGAGAAAACAAAATTTAAAAGATTGTTGGCGTGAATCCGCACGGAAAGTGGTTCTGAGCTGCACCGTGGAGACCTGGGCCATTTTCCAGTGAAGTGGCGCGATCCTGCGCCAGCCAGCCGCCTAGGCCATTTTTCCAGAAAGGCGCACGAGACTTTTCAGCATGCTTTGTCCTCACTCGCACACTTTTCGAAAAAACTTACCAGGAGGTCACCCATCCCATAATTGCCCCAAGTCAAGCACGCTTAACTATGGAGTTCTTCCATTTCGGGCTACCGAAAAGTAGATGCCTCTTGTTAGTATAGGTAGTACCAATTAATACTTCTAAGCTATTCCCAACTATACTGTCTCATACCAGCACAGTCTCTGGAATCCCTCTCTTTCGGGTGTTGATTCGATTCATTCATGTATCCCGTCGCTGGAAGCCTGCCAGGAGCCGCTCCTTGTCCATGCCCTTTCGCATCGACGATCACACCCCGCCCTCGTTAGCGCTCGGGATGTTACAATGTCTCCATTCATTGAGATGATATCTTTGACCTCTATAAGGTGTAAGGAAGCCTTCGTCGTTCATGTAACCAGCATCACATATATAATAGTAACCTAAATTTTTTTGACCAATAGCTTACATTCAATTCAATAAATTTGGTAAAGATACGGTGTAAATTGGGAACACATTATTATTGTTGAAGTACCTTTAGGAACCCTCAATCCATTCGTTCAAGATATAGCATCTCGGAGGACCTGTGAATCTGCAGCAGATCCTTTCCATCCAGGCAATAAATAAATAAATTGATAATCATAGAACAAACTCCTAACACATTGGTTGCTATTTCACCCTTCCTACTCCGATATATAGGCCTATCAGCTTGTAGGACATTAACCTTTATGTGTGTCCCATCTAGAGCTCTTAGACAATTCTAAATTCAAAAATATATTAATAGTAATAATCCGACAAAATTATTAAAGTGGTCTTTTTATGAAAAATATGAATTTAGCCTAGTCTAAACTGAAACGTTACCTTGAACCACTTCCACTTGTCATCAATTGAATTTTCAGAGACGAGCTCAGGTCATTTGAGTAAGACGTAATGACATCGTAACACAGCGTGCAAGACCTTAGTGAACTGTCTACTTATCGTTTCACCGGGCCTCATTAATTGCCTTTTAATTATCCTATTCTTAACATCATGAGCCAAAATATGAAGAAATATTGCAACAAGCTCTTCTACACCCATGTGATTAGGTGGTTCAAGTTTCCTAATAATTTTAAGTAACTCACACAATTTATAAAAGAACCTTCGTCCATCCTTGTATTTTCAATACAATCGGTGTCACTAATATAAACTATTCTATGGAAATTGACTTCCCTTATCCTAGCCCGACTATAGAAATTCCATGCAACTATGTTCGAGTTATTTCTCCTTTTCTCAATATCAACTAATAACAGGGAACAAAGACACATTAAGAACAAAGTCAATTGATTCATACTCATTAATTGAGTAATGAGTACAACAATGACACTGCGGTCCAATCGATTATTGATCGCCATAATCTAACATGAAAAGATGAAAATGACATTTAATACGTTTAAAAAAATTAGTACAAAATATGATCCTATTGTAATATCCATGACTAAGCCATAAAAATTCTATGGTTAAAGATTAAAATATATAGTACAAGCTAAAAATATGCAGAAAATGCTAAGAACGTCAAATGGGATTACGTGGTTAAGAACCCTGAACTAGACACACAAATAGCACAACATGTGCAAAATAAAATAAAATGAAAACACAGTTTACTACATACAATGTCCATCACTTTTGCACTTATTATGGTTGGCAAAAATTCCGTACTAGTGTTAATTTGTAAAAGTATCTCCACGCTGAAACACATCCGTAAAGATTGACGAGAGTAGAGCAGTCAAACACGTAGGGTTGACTGACGTGACCAGTCCCGCCACATACATCGACGTGATCAGCAGCCACATAGGATCCAATTCACGTGTCTGCATGAATCCCGCCATTTGGTCTGACTCATTTGAGTCCCGCCATATCAATTGGCGAGACTATTGCAATAAATCAATACCCATTGAAAAGAAGGGCGATCATGATATATTTATCAATTCCAACTCTCACCCACTTTTTTCAAGTCTGTCTTCAAACAAATTAAAAAAAAAGAAAAAAGAAAAAGAGTAATCCATGCAACAACTCTGAAAAACAATTTAACACGCCAGAGACCAAACCAAACCAAACAAAATTATAAAAAAAATTGGTACTTACCCAAAGGTGGCTTTCTGTTATTGGACGAGGATCGCCAATGACCCTCACCTTGTTTTTTTCTCCAATTAGCCATGCCCCAGATGAAAAAGGGTAAGACCCAGAAGAAGAAATTTGAAAACTTTGCTTGCAAGCAGTGCAGAGCCACAAAAGAAGAAATTTTTTTCCAAACTTTGGCGGATTCCAGGAATTCCCTCAACAGAAAGAGAGAGAGAGAGAGAGAGAGAGAGAGAGAGAGAGAGACAGGTGTATATTATTGTACAGGGACACAAAGATACAAACAAAAAAACGATGGTGTGAAAAAGTAAGAAGAAGAAGAGAATGAAATTAAGGAGTTTAAAGAAGTAGCATGATGATGATGATGTCCTCAGTATTACTATTGCATAGTCTCGCCAATTGATATGGCGGGACTCAAATGAGTCAGACCAAATGGCGGGATTCATGCAGACACGTGAGTTGGATCCTACGTGGCTGCTGATCACGTCGATGTATGTGGCGGGACTGGTCACGTCAGTCAACCCTACGTGTTTGACTGCTCTACTCTCGTCAATCTTTACGGATGTGTTTCAGCGTGGAGATACTTTTGCAAATTAACACTAGTACGGAATTTTTGCCTATTATGGTTGCTCTGTAACTATGTGAGTACATAGCTTGTCAACCATGGCTTCACAAGACTACTTTATTTGGCTTCAGAAGCCAAAAATAACATCACATAACTCAACTTCATACATGGCCACCAAGGCTGTCCAACCAACAATACATCATACAGTAGTGTGTAACTGATTATACAAACTCGCCACAAAGAGCATGCTATTAACAAAAATTAATAGCATTTTTCGAAAACTTATCTTTCATTTAGTAACAGGAAATTAACAAAAATTTATTATTTTATATAAAAAAAAATTCTCATTTTTCGAAAAAATAAATATAAAATCCCTGTCATATACTCACCCTTCACACAACGTTGAACCAAACTTTTGGTCAGACAATTATATTGTCCTGTGATTTTAATTCGACTCTTCGAAGTTGTTTTTCACTTGTTGGCTACTATTGTAAAGTGAACAGAATAAGACAAAAGTATGTATATATATAGGAAAATTGTAGACAAAAATGTAACATTAGATTACTATCTCATATTATTCACATAAAAAAAATGTGCCTCATTTTTTTTGTTTTTAAAATTAATGGGCCTCATTTTGTTTGTCTCTCAACATAAGAGAATTTGTCTTCCACTACATGAAACAAATAATCCCAGTATATATCATGAATATTATAAAATCGAATGTTTTCAAAAGAAAAATAGTAACAAATGGGAATACTTTACATGACATATGCATCTCTTTCGTGAAATCATATCTGGTATAGGATACTGCTAACAAAACATGGGACGCATACATAAATGACCACTAGTCCCTGAGTTATGCGAGAAGGAATTGAATCAAATATTGGTACCTTTCTCTCTTGTTCTCTTTCTTTCTTGTTTTGGAGTAATGCTAGTCATCATGAATGGCCTATTTCAACAAACTAACTAATGACAGAATGCGTGTGGGCCAGTTGCAATATTTTTAAGCCTAATAACCAACCACTGGTAAAATGCAAGTAATAATCATTTCGAAGGATGTTCTTTTTAAAACTATTTTTGTGTTTTGAAATCAGTGGTTTCGCATTGTATCTTTGTACTCAACTTTTATAAATCTGCTTTTTTAACCACGGACAATGCACACATATATATGTATATGCTATGAACCATAATGGCATTAGCAAACAACTTTCAGTACAGATCTGGTCGAATTTGAAGGGTAAGAAGATAACTCATGAAAAATACCTTCTAGTCAGCGATAAGTCGAAGACTCACCGGAGATTAGCTCATCGTCACCAGGAAGAGAATGAACCGCGTCACAGAGGCTATCTTTCAAGCGAAGATGAAGCCAGTTGAAGGTGTGCTTGTTATTCCCACAAGAAACTGACGACGTCCTCCTCAAGAAGAGCAACACATTTCTTCATCGGGTTTCACACTTCTCGGATATAGGGCACGATGCAAGAAGGGTAAAAAAAGATCAAAAAAATATGTCAAATTTCTCCAAGAAACTGGATTATAGAAATACCATATAATTTGTGGTATTTGTTGATGGTATTCGGCTCCATCATTTGCACTATAATCAAAACGCTGGCGAAATTGGAATCATGGAAAAAAATTGGATTTCCTTTACCAAAAATAGATATATTACAATCCCAACCAAGCTTTCTAAGATTCTACAAAAATCACTCCTACCAAACAGGCCCTAAGTATATGTCTAAGTTTGAGTATTGACTTTGTGAATCGGTATGAATTGTTGTTGTGCAATTTCGCAATCGATTATAAATCACACAAGTACGCAAGTGCACATGTCAACAAGTAATAATGTCGATGTGTGAGTCCAGATATCGTTCCCATAGAGATTAAGTAAAGTTATAGCTCTAAGTGAAGCAATCAAGGTAATAAAGATGATTTGTAAGTGGCTAATGACTAATTTAACAATTAAGAAATAAAATAAACTAGACTAATGATTAACTAAAAAGAGTGCAGCAACCAAATAAGTTTTCCAAGTATTCAAGGATAGATTGAGATCAATTTCCCCATTATTGCAAGTTCACCATAATGCAGTAACCATGCTACAACAATCATCTATTCAGTAATCAGAACACTAATGCATGCAAGGGCTCTCACCAACAATACATGTATACTAAGTCCCACATCTCTATGGACAACAAAGTTATAAATCATTAAGATCAAGTTCCATATGATTTTGTGGTGTTAATGATCTCTCTACCCACAATTAACTAATTTTACTTAGTTAAACCACAATGCTTAATAACATTCAGGATTCACCTATACCTCTATAGCATAAATCATAAGTACCTTGCAACCTTCTCTCGATGAATCAACAAGATTAGAGACAATAGAACACTTTATTAAGCAACTGAAAGGAAAATCATGCAACAAAGTTTAGGCAATACTGATTACATCATAATAAGGGTACTCTATCACCCAATCCTAACAATTTAACTCATACTTGGGTGGAAAGAAACAACAAAGAAAGAATAAGATTCTATAAAGCTAAAATAAAGAAAACAGGGACGTTACTGTAGCACTGCTCTCGCAGCAACCGCGAGCTCCACCACCATCAACCTTGCCTCAGCCGCCGGAATAATGCAGCAAGTTGCTAAGGTCAATGATCTCTCTATTGAACCCTAGCTCCTTCCTTTGATTCGCTGGATCTCTCTCAACGAACCCTCAAATTCCTTCCAAGTGTTTCCCCACTTTCTCTCTCTAAAATATGCTTCCAATTGGGTGTCTAAAACATGTCCAGCCTATCTTCCGTGTGTAGGGTTCGTTCCTTTATATACTTTGATATTCTGGGCTTCTATCAGCTCTTCATATCCATGCAAATCTTCACTCAAATCTGCCTTATGATTGAATTAGATTAGGACTCTGTTTTGTTGTAATGCTGACAGAGCATGCTGTTGCATATCTCATCAGATTCTTTCCAGATTTTTGATTCAGATTTGAATTGGATTTTTAATCGTTGATTTGATGAAGATTGGATTGTGATTTCTTGAATATCTTTGAGCGCGTATCCAGTTCAGGTCTTTGATTACACGTTCAGAAGGTTCTTCCATCAAATTGGGCTTGGATCCATAGCTTGCTGGTGATGATGTCAACAGTATGCATTGCTGACCTCATCTGTACTGCTACAACACTGCTTTCCGATGCTACAACATTGACCTGTAGTAAAATAACAAATGCATTTAAATATTTTCTATGCTCAATTTATATCCAAATATTCATAATTGTAAGAACCCGCACCGTTAATTAATGTATTTAATTAATTAATTATGCGAAATTAGGAAATGATTCCATAATTGACCCTAATAATTATTATGAGGCTTTAATAATTATAGTAAGTGAGTAATAATGCTGAAAGTCGCTTTTCGGAAGAAAAGTGCAGATACCGGTTCTGCTAGTCGCTATAAATGCGTACCGAAAAAGTATCCCGGAAAATTATAATAAGTGCATGTTAATTACTAGAATAATATGTAGGACTTGTAAAACGAGTTTCAAGTCCAGATAATGAGAACTGGTGCTAGAAACCGGTACTGGCTTGGAAAAGCGCGTACCGGAAAGGTGCTCAGAAAATTACGAAAAAAATATGATAAATCTTAGAAAATTATGTAGTTTCATAATCCAAAGTTTGGAATTAAAATGCTAAGCGTAGAAATTAAAGTAAATACTGTGTGTTTTATGGCTAAGTGGCTATATATATGCATTTTAGCACATAACCCTAGGCATACCAGAATTCCTACGTGAAGCACATGGTGGGCTGAGGGTGATTTACTATTCCATTGCCTCCTTTCACCATTTTTGAACTCAAGTTGTCACCTTTACTTGATTTCTTCCCTCTTTGAGCTTGTATACACTTAAGAACATGCATGGTGAGGAAGTGTGAGGGTGTATTCTGAGTTTCCATCCTCTGTGTGTGGGTGAGGGTGCTGGTTTTGGGTGGTTTGGGTGCTGAAAGCCATAGTCATGGCAATTTGAGGTCCAAGTGGTGACCTTTGGTGAGAAGAACCAACCTTTGTGAAGCCATTTTCGTGCATCTTCCTTGAGTCAGACTTGAGGGGCTGTGTTGAGCTCCAAGAGCATCTCCTTTCTCTATTTTAAGCCTTTGGTATGTATACCAACCTTTGATCATTAGTTTAATGCTTAAAAATGAAAGCTTGATGCATGTTAAGGCTTAAAGATGATAACTTGTTGTTGAGTAATGTTGAACATACCTAGAAATGCATGTTTAGGTGCTTTAAATCGGTAAAAACCCAACCTTGGAAGGATATCTTCACGAAATGCATTTTTTGCATTCTGTCGTGAAATATCCGGATATGTGCCCGATGAATATCCGGATATGAGTTTTGAGTATCCGGATAATAGATATCCGGATATGGGATTTAGGATATCCGGATATTGTATATCCGGATATGTCCAGTGAGATATCCGGATATTGTATATCCGGATATGTCTAGTGAGATATCCGGATATTGCATATCCGGATATGGTCCCGAGGAATATCCGGATATTCTGGGATTTCGTAGAACAATAGCTGTGTTGTGTGTACAGTAGGCTATTGGGGGTTTGTGGACCCTAGATTGATGAAGTTGAACTTCTGTAATTAATGAACTAAGTCAGAATCAAGTGATTAAGGACTTATGGCTTGGTATGGAGCCTTAAGGCGTTAAACGTAAGGAGAGGCGTTGTCTTTAAGTTATATGCTTGTGTTGCATTATTATTGATATAGTATTGGTCCATAACAGATTGTGAATCTGCTGTGTTTGGACTTTGAGCTGTGGACTCTTGGCTTTTGGAGTTAGCTTGCAAGGTAAGCTTTCGTGTCCTCGGTTTAGCCATGTTGTGGTTCCACCATGTCCCATGGGGGTATGGTTTATGCATGCTGTGTACATGCTTTTGGGATATTTGATATGTTGATTGAACTTTACATGTAATGGCTTTTAATATGCATGTGTTGTTTCATCTTGACAGGAAGCCTGAGTATGTAGCGCCATACAAGATGGTGTACCGGGGTGAATGCAAGTGGTACTTGCACGGTGTGTAGGTGATAGACGTATATCTGCACTGTCTCGTGCCAGTAGATTAGTATTGACACACATGACATGATTATCTGCTGCATTGCATTGGTTTAGAAATGATAAATGATAAACTGTTTTTGAACTTATATTACACATGTAAGTGAGCTTGGGGTGGAAGATCCTTGAGGACTCACTGACTTACTGAGATTTCTAGATTAGAGATCTTACCCCACGTTTGGGGAATGCTTATTTCAGGATCAGGTAGTATGGGTACTGATGCCTCAGGCGGCAGGAGGCCGAAGCTTAGCTGATTATGTTTTACTGCTTATGTTAGCATGACTGGATTTGGATGTTGTTTATGTTTTCCGCTATTTATGATATGTTGTTGTTGAGACTGATGTTGGGCATGTTGCCTTATTTGAGTGAACATGGGGATTGTCCATGACACTTTCTGTTAGTACTTGTATTTGGAGTTGTATAAACTGTTAGATGGTCCGGTCTACGTTGTTGTAGTTCCGTGACTAGAGCCACACTTATATTATCTATGTTATAAGGTATTTCAGTTAGCTGTTTTATTGCAATTACATACAGGCGATGTTTTATTAATTGATTATTAAGCAAGATTGGTAATGTTAATGGCATCATAATTGAAAAGAAAAAGTAATTCCGCATTTTAATTAAGCGCAGCTTAATACGATATTATGATAACATTACCGGATATATATACGGGGTGTTACATTTATGGTATCAGAGCGATGTTTCGAGGGAAAAGCCTGTATGTATTGCAATTGCTAGGTTGTTTGGTTGTGTCTGTCTTTGTGTTTACTCCGTCGAATTTTATTATGATGATGTATATGTGATCACATTGCGTGGGCCTGATCAACTCATAATTTGTGTAACTTGTGCAGAGTCATGGTAAGGTCCGGGAGAACACGAGAGACTTCCGAGGATCAATCCGATCCTATCCTGACTGCATTGGCTGAGATGCAGGCGGCCAGGTTAGCCGATCAGGAGGCCGCTAGAGTGGCCAACTTGGCAATGATGGAAGCTGTTCACGAGGCGAACCGGATAGCCGTAGCTGAGGTTCGTGAAGCGAACCGGAGGACCACTGAGGAAGTCCTCGAGGCGAATAGGATGGCGAACATGACGATGATGAGAGTCATGTTGGAGGAGATGAGAGCTAGTCCTGCTATTGGCCAGGCTCCACCACCACCGCCACCGCCTCCACCTAGTGTTCAGGAGGAGAGCCATAGTCACATCGGCAGTGCTACTCATGCCGCTGAGACAGGGGATCCCCTTGTGGGGATTGCTGAGGATCGTGATGTGATCGATCGCCGGCTGAATGCTTTCAGGAAGCATAAACCACTTGTGTTTGAGGGGTCTTTGGATCCTATTGCTGCTGCAAGATGGCTAGAGTCGCTGGACAAGATCTTTCGGGTTATGCAGTGTACAGACCCACAAAAGCTGATGTTCTCGACCTACATGCCGGAGGGCGATGCCCATGAGTGGTGGACGCACACCTCTCGTGCTTTTGAGAGGCAAGGCCGTGTCATGACGTGGCCATTCTTTGAGGAGTGCTTTTTGGGCCGATACTTTCCCTATGATGCGCAGGAGAGGAAGCAGGGAGAGTTTGATCGTTTGGTACAGGGCTCGATGTCTGTTGATGAGTACCTGACTAAGTTTAATGAGCTAGTGAAGTTTGCACACTTCCGGATGGTTCCTCCTACTCCGTTATTTCTGGCAGCTAAGTTCCGCAGGGACTTAGTGAAGTGATTGCTGAGCATCTTGCTGGTGCTGCTTCGAGGGACTTTGGTACACTGGTTCAGTAGTGTAAGGACATCGAGGATGTTTGCGTGGCAAGCAAGGCCAAGAGGGCCAAGTTTGAGGAGAGCAAGGGAACAGGTGGTTCCACTCCTGCTCCTACTTCTTGGAAGGACAAGAGGTTTGCTGATAAGGGAAAGGGAAAGCAGCTAGCGACTAGGCAGGCGCCTGGTCAGTTCAAGAGAGCTGTTCCACATCAGGGGAGTTCTGCTAGGCCTCCTACCACTCCGAGATGTTCGGGATGTGGGAAGGAGCATGTGGGACGCTGTGCTACGGGGCAGTTGTTGTGCTTCAAGTGTGGCAAGGAGGGCCACTTCTCTAGAGATTGTCCGTCGTCGACGGTGAGAGCTGCAGCTGTTCAGGAAGTTCCTTTGCAGATGGTTCCGATGGCATCTTCTTCAGCACCTGCAGTGCCACCTTCTGTTGGGAGAGTGTATACACTAGATAGGCAACAGTCGGACCGCTCTCCGAACCTTGTCAGAGGTACTGTGTCTATTAGTGATTCTTTTGTCGATGCTATCTTTGATTCCGGGGCTACTCATTCGTTTGTTGCTACCCCGATTGCCTTGGGGCTTGAGTTGCCCAGTGCTGTGCTTTCTCCACCGTTGCGGGTGACTACCGCCACCAGAGAGATTTGTGATTCTACCACTGTACATCGCGATGTAGCGTTTCAGTGGGATGGCCGTGAGTTCTCGGTAGATCTAATAGGATTGCCGATGGCCAACCTTGAGATTATTCTGGGCATGGATTGGTTGTCTAGAAACTGTGCATTGATTGATTGCTGTGCAAAGCGAGTGGTGATGTCTCCGTGTGATTCTACAGCTAGTTCCTCGCCATACATTTCACTGCTGCAAACCAGGAGAGAGTTGCGAGCAGGGGCATTGGATTATGTCATGTTGGGTGGTTTGGTGAGTGGGACATAGGAGGATATCACTGGCATTCCTGTGGTGGGGGAGTTCCTTGAGGTGTTTCCTGAGGAGATTCCTGAGTTTCCGCCACAGCGGGAGATAGAGTTCTCCATTGACTTGTTGCCCGGTGTGGGGCCGATTTCTTTAGCTCCTTATCGGATGTCGCCACCGGAGTTGGCTGAGCTTAAGAAGCATATTAAGGATCTTTCGGCGAAAGATTTCATTAGACCGAGTGTGTCTCCTTGGGGAGCACCGGTTATCTTTGTGAAGAAGAAGGACGGGACAATGCGATTGTGCACCGACTACAGGCAGTTGAACAAGGTGACAATGAAGAACAAGTATCCCCTTCCTTGGATTGATGATCTGTTGGATCAGCTCAGGGGTGCTTGTGTGTATTCCAAGATTGATCTCCGGTCCGGATACCATCAGATTCGGGTGAAGCCGGAGGATGTCCCGAAGACCGCGTTTCGTTCGAGATACGATCATTTTGAGTATTTGGTGATTCCGTTTGGACTCACAAATGCGCCGGCAGTGTTCATGGATTACATGAACAGGATTTTCCAGCCGTATCTGGATCAGTTTGTGATTGTCTTCATTGATGATATTCTGATCTACCCCAAGACTGAGGAGGAGCATGCGGAGCATCTGAGGATAGTTCTGCAAGTGCTGAAGGAGAAAAAGCTTTATGCTAAACCTTCTAAGTGTGAGTTTTGGCTCAAATCAGTCAAGTTTCTGGGGCATGTGATTTCAGCAGATGGAGTTGCAGTGGATCCCAACAAGATTGAGGCCGTGTTGGATTGGGAGAGGCCCAAGACAGCTACGGAGGTGAGGAGCTTCTTAGGTTTGGCCTGTTACTATCGGAGGTTCATCAAGGATTTTTCCACGATGGTTCTCCCTTTGACTCGCCTTACCCGAAAGGAGACTCCATTTGTGTGGACTCACGAGTGTGAGGCGTGCTTTCAGGAGTTGAAGGAGAGATTGACTTCTTCACCTGTGTTGATCCTTCCTGATCCTGAGGAGCAGTTTGAGCTTTACTGTGATGCTTCTGGAAAGGGCCTGGGCTGTGTGCTGATGCAGTCTGGTAGAGCTGTTGCTTTTGCTTCGAGGCAGTGGAAGCCTCATGAGGAGAACTACCCGACTCATGATTTGGAGTTGGCTGCGATTGTGTTTGCTTTCAAGATTTGGAGGCATTACCTGTTTGGCTTGAGGTTTGCGGTGTTCAGTGACCACAAGAGTTCGAAGTACCTGTTCGACCAGAAGGAGTTGAACATGAGGCAGAGGAGATGGATGGAGTTCATAAAGGACTACGACTTTGAGCTAAGGTATCATCCTGGCAAGGCCAATGTGGTAGCCGATGCTTTGAGTCGGAAATCCAGTAGTTCATCCAGTTTGCTACTTGGTAACTTCGATGTGGTTGAGAAGTTTCGTCACTTGGCAGTGACCGCTCCGTGTGCGAGCGTACTTCTCGGATTGGAAGCATCTGATGTTGTGAACAAGCTGCTAGAAAAGATCAAAAAGGCACAAGTTCAGAGAGAGTGTCTAGATTATGTGAAGAATCAAGACGGTGTGTCTTGGAATGATGATGGATTGCTTTTGTTCCAGCGGAGGATTGTGGTTCCTCGAGGTCCGTTGACAGAAGAGGTTATGGCAGAAGGCCATAAGGGTCCGTTTTCTATCCACCCTGGTGCTACTAAGATGTATCAAGACTTGAGGAAAAATTTCTGGTGGCCGGGAATGAAGAAGGACATAGCTGTGTTTGTGTCCAAGTGCTTGATCTGCCAGAAGGTGAAGATTGAACACCAGAAGCCGTCTGGTAAACTTCAACCTCTTGGGATTCCAGAGTGGAAATGGGAGAGCATTTCCATGGACTTCGTTGTGGGTTTGCCGAAGACTCAGGTTAGCTTTGACTCGATATGGGTCATTGTGGACAGACTGACGAATTCTGCCCATTTCCTTCCAGTGAAGGTGAGCTTCACTACAGAGCAGTTGGTCAGATTGTATGTTCGCGAGATTGTGAGGCTTCACGGGGTGCCCGTGAGTATCATCAGTGATAGGGACCCGAAGTTCACATCTCGGTTCTGGGAGGCGCTGCAGGGAGCTTTTGGTACGCAGTTGAGACTGAGTACAGCCTATCACCCTCAGACTGATGGACAGACTGAGCGGACTATCCAGACCTTGGAGGACATGTTGCGGGCTTGCACGTTGGAGCAGGGCTCGGCATGGGATAGGTACCTGCCATTGGTAGAGTTTTCTTATAACAACAGTTTCCATGCTAGCCTGGGCATGGCACCCTACGAGGTGCTCTATGGTAGGAGGTGTCGTACACCTACCTGCTGGTCGGAGGTTGGGGATCGTGAGTTGTTTGGCTTGGATTTTGCCCAAGATACCACCCTCCAGATCCAGATGATCAGGGAAAAGCTGAAGCAGGCGCAGAATCGTCAGAAGAGCTACTACGATGCCAAGCATCGACCACTGGAGTTCAGTGAGGGTGAGCACGTGTTTGTGAGACTTTCACCTGTCACCTGTGTGGGACGGGCACTCGGAGTGAGGAAGCTGAGCCCGCGCTTTATTGGGCCATACCAGATTCTTGGTAGAGTAGGACCTGTTGCCTACCGGCTTGCCTTGTCTCTGAACCTGGCCAACATCCAAGACGTGTTTCACGTGTCTCAGCTTCGGAGTTACATAGCAGATCCTTCGCACGTGGTGCAACCGGATGATGTGGAAGTTCGAGAGAACTTAAAGACTCCCGTAGGTCCACTAAAGATTCTAGATCGTGGCGAGAACCAGCTGAGGAGCAAGATAATTCCGATGGTCAAGGTGCAGTGGACCGGAAGGACTCCTGAGGAGTGTACTTGGGAGCGTGAGAACGAGCTTCTCCGGCAGTACCCCGAGTTTCAACCAGGTATGTTTCTGATTTTGAGGTCAAAATCCTAAAAAGGTGGGGTGAATGTAAGAACCCGCACCGTTAATTAAGGTATTTAATTAATTAATTAGGGGAAATTAGGAAATGATTCCATAATTGACCCTAATAATTATTATGAGGCTTTAATAATTATAGTAAGTGAGTAATAATGCTGAAAGTCGCTTTTCGGAAGAAAAGTGCATATACCGGTTCTGCTAGTCGGTATAAATGCGTACCGAAAAAGTAACCCGGAAAATTATAATAAGTGCATTTTAATTACTAGAATAATATGTAGGACTTGTAAAACGAGTTTCAAGTCCAGATAATGAGAATTGGTGCTAAAAATCGGTACTGGCTTGGAAAAGCGCGTACCGGAAAGGTGCTCAGAAAATTACGAAAAAAATATGATAAATCTTAGAAAATTATGTAGTTTCAAAATCCAAAGTTTGGGATTAAAATGCTAAGGGTAGCAATTAAAGTAAATACTGTGTGTTTTATGGCTAAGTGGCTATATATATGCATTTTAGCACATAACCCTAGGCATACCAGAATTCCTACGTGAAGCACTTGGTGGGCTGAGGGTGGTTTACTGTTCCATTGCCTCCTTTCACCATTTTTGAACTCAAGTTGTCACCTTTACTTGATTTCTTCCCTCTTTGAGCTTGTATACACTTAAGAACATGCATGGTGAGGAAGTGTGAGGGTGTATTCTGAGTTTCCATCCTCTGTGTGTGGGTGAGGGTGCTGGTTTTGGGTGGTTTGGGTGCTGAAAGCCATAGTCATGGCATTTTGAGGTCCAAGTGGTGACCTTTGGTGAGAAGAACCAACCTTTGTGAAGCCATTTTCGTGCATCTTCCTTGAGTCAGACTTGAGGGACTGTGTTGAGCTCCAAGAGCATCTCCTTTCTCTGTTTTAAGACTTTGGTATGTATACCAACCTTTGATCATGAGTTTAATGCTTAAAAATGAAAGCTTGATGCATGTTAAGGCTTAAAGATGATAACTTGTTGTTGAGTAATGTTGAACACACCTAGAAATGCATGTTTAGGTGCTTTAAATCGGTAAAAACCCAACCTTGGAAGGATATCTTCACGAAATGCATTTTCTGCATTCTGTCGTGAAATATCTGGATATGTGCCCGATGAATATCCGGATATGTGATATCCGGATATGGGTTTTGAGTATCCGGATAATAGATATCCGGATATGGGATTTAGGATATTCGGATATTGCATATCCGGATATGTCCAGTGAGATATCCGGATATTGCATATCCGGATATGGTCCCGAGGAATATCCGGATATTCTGGGATTTCGTAGATTAGTAGCTGTGCTGTGTGTACAGTAGGCTATTGGGGGTTTGTGGACCCTAGATTGATGAAGTTGAACTTCTGTAATTAATGAACTAAGTCAGAATCAAGTGATTAAGGACTTATGGCTTGGTATGGAGCCTTAAGACGTTAAACGTAAGGAGAGGCGTTGTCTTTAAGTTTTATGCTTGTGTTGCATTATTATTGATATAGTATTGGTTCATAACAGATTGTGAATCTGCTGTGTTTGGACTTTGAGCTGTGGACTCTTGGCTTTTGGAGTTAGCTTGCAAGGTAAGCTTTCTTGTCCTCGGTTTAGCCATGTTGTGGTTCCACCATGTCCCATGTGGGGTATGGTTTATGCATGCTGTGTACATGCTTTTGGGATATTTGATATGTTGATTGAACTTTACATGTAATGGCTTTTAATATGCATGTGTTGTTTCATCTTGACGGGAAGCCTGAGTATGTAGCGCCATACAAGACGGTGTACCGGGGTGAATGCAAGTGGTACTTGCATGGTGTGTAGGTGATAGACGTATATATGCACTGTCTCTGGCCTGTAGATTAGTATTGACACACATGACATGATTATCTGCTGCATTGCATTGTTTTAGAAATGATAAATGATAAACTGTTTTTGAACTTATATTGCACATGTAAGTGAGCTTGGGGTGGAAGATCCTTGAGGACTCACTGACTTACTGAGATTTCTAGATTAGAGATCTTACCCCACGTTTGGGGAATGCTTATTTCAGGATCAGGTAGTATGGGTACTGATGCCTCAGGCGGCAGGAGGCCGGAGCTTAGCTGATTATGTTTTACTGCTTATGTTAGCATGACTGGATTTGGATGCTGTTTATGTTTTCCGCTATTTATGATATGTTGTTGTTGAGACTGATGTTGGGCATGTTGCCTTATTTGAGTGAGAATGAGGATTGTCCATGACACTTTCTGTTAGTACTTGTATTTGGAGTTGTATAAACTGTTAGATGGTCCGGTCTACGTTGTTGTAGTTCCGTGACTAGAGCCACACTTATATTATCTATGTTATGAGGTATTTCAGTTAGCTGTTTTATTGCAATTACATACAGGTGATGTTTTATTAATTGATTATTAAACAAGTTGGTAATGTTAATGGCATCATAATTGAAAAGAAAAAGTAATTCCGCATTTTAATTAAGCGCAGCTTAATACGCTATTATGATAACATTACCGGATATATATACGGGGTGTTACAATAATCAACATAATTCTCATGAAATCATAGAATTCATGCATTAATCATATAAAATCAAGAGAATTATATGTAATCGTGGAACCAAAATATCACAATTAAGCCTAAAAATAACTCTCTTTTAGAGAGTTATCACACTTCAAACTCAAAACGTTGCTCGTCCTCGAGCAACAAAGCACTTCTCAGGCTTAGCTATTATCAAGTCAGTAACTTTTGTATCATAGGCTGTTGTTGAGATTCTCCATATTGCAACAACATTGCTACAACATTGTGTAGTTGATTGTTGATCTTCAGTCATCATCCCTACTTCAACTTCCATATTCCTTGTTGGCTTCATCTTGTCAAGGCTTCATAGCTTTTGGACATATCAATGTGTGTGTGCTAGAAAATTCCTTCTTGGTTTGATCCACCTTAGAGCTTCAAGCTAAAAATCATAAGGCCTAGTTGCTTGACTCATGCTCTGTCAGACTTGAATCCATATCCATGTGTACAAGAATTGAAGGAACAAGTGTCCACCTTGCATCTTTCATTTTTAGCTTTGCCTTCCTCTTTTGTCTTGTGCTTTTGCACTTATTCTATTTTTGGGGTTTTCACCTCTTTTCTTTTTCTTTTTACTTCTCTCTTGATTCCATTTTTTTTTTCTGAGGAAGAACACTTTGTGCATTGGCACTTTGCTGCTTGGCTTCTTTCACCCTTATAGCCTTCAAATCTGTCTCATGTGATATGATTCAAACCTAACAAATGGTTGAATCCTAAGCCCTCTTCCGCAATTCACTCATTGGTTTCTCTTGCCTCCAATTAGTTCCTTATGCTTAGATGATCTCTCCTTTATCTTTTCACCTTGGTTGGTTTCTGATTTTAAGTCCTACTTTGGCATCCATGTAGACTTTTGCCTAAGATCACCGACTTTCATTTTTTCACACTGTTGTAGCAATCTTGCAGCAATGCAGATTATAACAGAATAGGCAGAGATACAACAGTACCTCATTACTGTTATGCTAAGCCCTTTAGCATTTTTAACTCAGTATCAGTACTGAGTTTGCCTCTTGAGTCCCTTATTTTTCCTCATATTTTGCCTAACTTCAAGATAATACTAAAAACTGACAGGATATTAAAACTTGAACATAAATTTCCTACTAAGTTCTTTTTCATTTAATATATGACCAGATATACAAAAGAAAAGAAAAAAATCAAAGAACAAAACAACCTTTCACAATTAAAATTTTAAATCAGAGGGGATCCATCAGTGTCCTCCTCTTCCTCTTGCTCTCCTTCTTCTTCTTCATCTTCTTTTTCTTCTGCATCTTTTCTTCTTCCTCAACTTCTTCCTCAGATGCTGCATCTTTGCTCTGGCCTTTTTTCTGCTCAGGGGATTTGAGAAAACCAAGTTGAGCTAGGATGAAATTGTCCATATTATTCAGTTTGTCCATGATTTCTTTCCTAGTCTTCAGTTGGTCGTCCTCAATCTTCTTCAGTTTGTCTTCAACCCTCTTCTGCCAGAGTGAGTCTTCTCCCACTGTTGCTGTGGAGGTTGATGCTGCAGCATTCTTCACTTGGGACTTTGGTGAGGATATGATTTCTCCAACAAGTGCTTTTTCCTTCTTGCTGACCCTTTCAGTGGTGTAGGGTGTGATTGGTTCTGTGATCTGGAAATGTTCCTCATCATCAGAAATGGGAACATTGACTTCTTTGCATAACTGGGTGATCAGTCCAGGAAAGCAAATGAAGCCAGTATCACCTTTGGCACAAGCCACAATTTCGGCTTGAATTATGCGGCCCACATGAATGGGTATTCCATCTAGAATGCAAGAGAGCAATATTTCTCTCTCCTTGTTCACAGTCTCAGTGTAGGAAGTAGGCTTTAGCCTACTCTTCAAAAAATGGTACCACACCTTTGCTTCGGGCTTCAATGCACTTCTCAGAAAAGAAAGATTCTTTTGGGCTGACTCAGTCCATATCGTCCTTCAACACATAAGTCCTCAAGGACTTGTTTCAAAAATTCCTCATCATTGGAGGTCTTCAGACCTTGGTATTCATCCATAATTGTGAGCAGATTGTACACTTTCTTGATGGTGGCACTGCTGAAGGATACACTTTTTCCTCTGACCATCACCTTGGTAGATTTTCTCTGAGGCATGTTGGCATAAAATTCCCTAACAATAGGGATTACTGCTTCAGTTTCATGGAGACAGAATTTCTCCCATTGATGTGCAGAAATGATGTTGGTGATGTATGGGTCATATGCCCCAGCATCTATGCTAACTTGCACGAAACCTCTATCAGAAAAAAGATTTCTCTTCAGCATAACCTCATGTCTCTTTACAACCTTTTCGTTGATGAAGGTGGGTATAGCGTCTAATTTCTTCGGGGTGCCAGAATGCTTCACGTTCATCCCCCTAATTTTTCCACTTCTTGTTGTTGTGCCTGCCATTGCTGCAACTCCAACTCAGTTGTTTGCTCTCGGTCTTGGTTAACAATGGGGACTCCAAACTCAATTTCTCACGTTGGCTCTTTGGAACAGTGTAGAATTTCTTTTAGGGTTTGAGATAGAGTAAAAGATGAAGAGAAAATGGGTATTTGTACGATCAGAAATCAGAATAGGATGCAAGGGAGGTTGGCAACTTTTTATAACTGCCTTAGGGGCAGTTGCAGCATTGCTATTGGCCCAAATAACCGCTCAACCACAGGGCATGATAACCTCTCTCGTCCAACGTTCTACTTTTAAATGCTTCAACGGTCCTTTTTGGGTTACTCAGCAAAACCCACGTTGTAGCATCTTTGGGCCTTTCCTTTCGTTGCAATGGCCTTAGCGCGGCCCATTCTATCTGGCCCAATGCTCCTTTGTTGTGGCCTGTGATGACGCTGTGACATTATTACAACATTGGATTTCCTTCCCATTTTTGTATTTGAACCAAGAAATTAAAAACTTCGTATAAGATGTCTCATGCCTCCTAAAAATTAAACTATCATAAGACAAAATAAAATATGATGAATTAAATAAATAAAACAAATTCCTTGACTCATAGGGTTGCCTCCCTAAATCGTTTGATTTAAAGTCTTCAGCCTGACTAGGTTCTTCCAAGGAGATAACAAATTTCTCCTTGTCTGCATGGCCTCCCCAGTAATGCTTAAGTCTCTGGCCATTAACTTTAAATGTTTCTCCCCCTTTTTCACTCATAACTTCAACAGCTCCATGGGGAAATGCTTGGCCCACTCTAAAAGGTCCTAACCACCTTGACTTAAGTTTTCCTGGAAATAATTTGAGCCTTGATTTGAATAATAGCACTTGTTCTCCTTGCTCAAAGTTCTTATGTAGAATTTTCTTGTCATGCCATTTTTTATCTTTTCTTTATAAAGCTTGGCATTTTCATATGAATCCAGCCTAAATTCATCAAGCTCATTAAGCTGCAACATTCTATTTTCCCCTACTGCTTTAACATCTAAATTCAGCTTGGTTATTGCCTAATAATCACTATGCTCCAGCTACACAGGGAGATGACATGCCTTCCCATACACAATCCTGAATGGTGATGCACCTAAGGCAGTTTTGTAAGAAGTCCTATATGCCCATAAATAGTCATCCAACCTTAGTGACCAGTCTCTCCTTGTAAGATTTACCACCTTCTCCAATGTTCTCTTGATTTCTCTATTGGACACTTCAACCTGCCCACTGGTCTGAGGGTGGTATGTTGTAGCAATCTTGTTTCTCACCCCATATTTTGCTAATAGATGTTCAAATTGTTTGCTGGAAAAATGGGTGCCTTCATCGCTTATAATTGCCTTTGGTGTACCAAACCTTGTGAAGATGTTTTTCTTGAGGAACTTCCACACCACTTTTGAATCATTGGTGGGCAGTGCCATGACTTCCACCCACTTGAATACATAATCCACAACAACTGGGATATATTGATTCCCAAATGATGGTGGGAATGGTCATTTCATGCCTTCTTGACACATTCCCAGTCCTCTAGCATCTATCACAACCTGAAACAAAACAATATGAATCTTTAAAAATGTTAGGCCAATAAAATCCAGAATGTAAAATCTTTGCTGCAGTCCTGACTCCAGCATAGTAGCCTCCATATGGAGATGAATGACAATGCTCCAGTATGGCTTGTATTTCTCCTTAAGGTACACATCTTCTTATGATTTGATCAGGGCATCTCTTGAATATGTAAGGCCTATGATGCACCGACACCGACACGGAACACGACACGACACGACACGCCGACACATTAATTCTAAAAAATGTCATATTTTGACACGTTGGGACACGTTTTGATATTAAATAAAATTTTAAATATATATAATATATTTATATTTAATACATATAAGAGTCCATAATAAGTCATATAACTAATCAA
Organism: Gastrolobium bilobum; assembly: GCF_033153095.1. Taxonomy (NCBI): domain Eukaryota; kingdom Viridiplantae; phylum Streptophyta; class Magnoliopsida; order Fabales; family Fabaceae; genus Gastrolobium; species Gastrolobium bilobum. The sequence goes on from NW_026900160.1 coordinate 120,629, forward strand.
ATATTTAAATTTCATAACATAAATATAAATAAAAATAATTTTTCGTACTTTGTTAATTTTTCATGTCAAATTTCATAACAAAAAAATTAATTTATAATTTTTTTTATATTTAGTTAATAAAATAAAATTAAGATTTAAAAAAAATGTGTCGGAGCGTGTCAGAGCGTTGACCACATGTCGGAAAAGGTTGACTGTGTGTCGGAAAAACGTGTCAGAACGTGTCGGAGAGTTGATTGCGTGTTCCCAAATGTTGACCGCGTGTCAGATGCATGTCGGAGCGTGTCCGTGTCAGACACGTGTCTGACACGCAAATTTTTCAAAAATTCTCCTGTCCGTTCTTGTTAGGGTAAGGCTTATCCCAAAGATAGTATTTGCAATCGTGGATGAACTTCCTTCTTTGTTGTGAACTCATGTTGTTGGGCAGAATTCCACTTACTATGTAGTTTTCAATATCAGCATACTATGGTGTTGTAGCAAAGGTAATAGCAAAGAGTTGCTCATCTGGAAATGCATCCTTGATTTGCTCTTCAAGCTTGTCTGCTTTACCATCATCTAGCCTTGATAAGTGATCTGCCACTTGATTCTATGTGCCCTTTTGTCTTTTATCTCCAAATCAAACTCTTGTACTTGATAGTTGCATGGTCAGTAAAAACAGTCACTTTAGCACCAAACAAATAAGATATAAACTTTTCAAAAGCATAAACAACAGCTAATAATTCTTTTTTCGTGACTGTATAATTAAATTGAGCTTCAGTGAGTGTTTTGCTCGCATAGTAAATGGGATGAAACAGTTTGTTGTGTCTCTGCCCTAGCACTGCTCCAATAGCATGTTCACTAGCATCACACATCATTTCAAATGGTAGACTCCAGTCAGGAGCAACTATGATAGGTGCTGTGACGAACCTCTTTTTCAGTTTTTCAAAGGCTGCTTTGCAATCCTCATCCACAATGAAAGGTGTATTCTGCTCCAGCAATCTGCAAAGTGGCCTTGAAATTTTTGAGAAGTCCTTAATGAACCTTCTATAAAATCCAGCATGCCCCAAGAAGCTTCTGATTCTTTTCACATTATTGGGCATGGGCAACTTCAATTACTAAAACCTTGGCTTTATCCACTTCAAGTCCTTCCTTTGATATCTTATGACCCAAGACTATTCCTTCTCTTACCATGAAATGACATTTTTCCCAATTGAGTATAAGATTAGTATCTTCGCATCTCTGAAGTACATCTGGTAAGTTGGCAAGACATGAATCAAATGACTCCCCAAAAACCGAGAAATCATCCATGAATATTTCCACAAAGTCTTCAACCATATCTGTAAATATAGCCATCATGCAATCCTGGAAGGTTGTTGGAGCATTACACAGTCCAAAGGGCATCCTTCTAAATGAAAATGTGCCATAAGGACATGTGAATGTAGTCTTGTCCTGGTCTTCAGGTGCTATAGCAATCTGATTATAGCCTGAATACCCATCTAAGAAGCAGTAAAACTCCTTTCCTACAAGTCTATCCAACATTTGATCAATAAATGGCAAGGGGAAATGATCCTTCCTTGTTGCATCATTTAACTTCCTATAGTCCATGCAAATTCTCCATCCTATTACAGTCCTTGTAGATATTAACTCATTATTTTCATTCTCTACCACTGTAATTCCTCTCTTTTTAGGGACACATTGGACTGGACTCATCCATTGGCTATCTGAAATAGGATATATTACTCTTGCATCTAGCCATTTTATAACTTCTTTCTTCACAAACTCCTTCCTCATAGGATTCAGCCTCCTCTGATGTTGTATAGTACTGCTGTAGCCTTCCTCCAGCAAGATTTTATGCATACACAGTGAGAGACTTATTCCTTTTATATCAGCAATGGTCCACCCCAAGGCTGTCTTGTGTTTCTTCAAGACTTCTAGAAACTGCCCCTCTTGCACTTTGGTCAAATGAGATGAAATTATTACGGGCAGAGTCTCATTCTCCCCCAAATATGCATATCTCAAGTGATCAGGCAGTGGCTTAAGCTCCAGCACTGGTGGTTCTTCAATTGAAGGCTTTGGTGGTTGTGCTTTTCTTTCTTGCAAATTCAGAGATTCAAAGTGTCTCTCTTTGAATGGCATTACTGGTTGGGCATCTATCCAAGCTATACATGCTTTCACCCCTTCTTTGTCAATTGCACCTTCTTCTGCTATGGCAATCTCCAGTGGCTCATTCTCAACTTTCGGTTCCTGTTGCTGTAGCAGTGGTTCGTCAGCATCTTCTATGGCAGAGCACTCCTCCATTTGACTTGGATATTTCATAACATTTAACACATTAAAGGTCATTTGGTCATCATTGACTCTCATAGTCAGATCTCCTTTTTCAACATCAATGAGAGTTCTTCCAATAGCTAGGAATGGTCTACCCAAGAGAAGAGTTACCTCCCTATCTGCTTCAAAGTCAAGAACAATGAAGTCAGCAGGAAATATAAATTTATCCACTCTTACCAATACATTTTCAATTTTTCCTTCAGGGTAAGTGATGGATCTGTCAGCAAGTTGTAGGGTGACAGTGGTTGGACGTGCTCCTCCAATTCCTAATTTGGTGAAAATACTCTTGGGCATCAAATTGATAGATGCACCAAGGTCACATAGTGCTTGACCAACATAAGTGTTGCCAATGGAACAAGGAATTGCGAAAATTCTTGGATCTTTCAATTTAGGTGGCAACTTGTTCAAGAACCTGTTACTTTCTTGGGTGAGAGCTACTGTCTCATACTCTTTGACTCCCTTTTTCCTTGACAAGATGTCTTTCATGAACTTTGCATAGCTAGGCATTTGCTCAAGAGCCTTTACCAATGGAACATTGATATACAATTGCTTTAGCACATCCATGAACCTTTTGAATTGCTTGTCATCTTGCTGCTTATGAAGCCTCTGACGAAAAGGAGGCGGTAGTCTACTTGCTTTGTCAGCAGGCTGACCATGCTGCAGCGTTATGTTCTGGACTTTTGGTCTGAGTGTCAACCTGTTGCTCTCCAACGTCTACTTCCACAACACCCTTCTCTCCTGCATTTTTGCCTTCTAGCTCCTTCAGCTTGTGGTAGTATTTTATATGGGTTGGTTCATCTACTGCTTTTCCACTCCTCAATGCTATGGCCTTGATCTGCTCACTCCCTTCTCTTCTTGGATTTTCAGTGTTGCTAGGCAGTATGCCTATGGGTTTGCTTCTCATGGCATAAGCTATCTGCCCTACTTGATTCTCTAAGTTCTTTATTGATGCTGATTGACTCTAAACAATGGCATCATTCCTTGCCATGAAATCCTTCAGCATATTCTCCAATGAGCTAGAGTTGTCTGCTTGCTGTCTAGGCTGTTCGAATTGATGTTGCTGCTGCTGGAATGGTGGCCTTTGCATCTGCTGTGCTGGAGCATAGCCTGATCCTTGTTGTTGCCCTTGAGAATAAGGCAAGTTATTACCATTCCTTTATCCTTGATTATAGGAGTTTGAATATTGATTGCCCCTATTATAATTTCCTACAAAAAACACATATTGAGGATTTTGAGGGCAATCATCATAGCTATAAGGACCACTATAGAAAACACATCTTACAACATTAGAAATGTTAGAAATGGCTTGTTCTTGCTGTGGCTATTCTTTAGCATCAGTGTTCAGATTCAGAGTTTTAATAGTATTAGTCAAAAAGGATATGTGTGCTGGTAGTGATGATATAGTATCCAGCTCCAGCACTCCTGCTACCTTCTACTATGCAATTGTCTTCTTGGATGGCCATTGATAATTGTTATTTGCCATCCTCTCCAGAATCTGGTAAGCTTCTGTAAATGTCTTGTCCAAGAGGGATACTCCAGATGATGCATCTACTATGCCACGGGTTTGCTCATTCAACCCATTGTAGAAGGTTGCCATCTGAAGCCATTCGGGTATGCTATGGTTAGGGCATTTCCGAAGCAATTCTTTGTTTCTATCCCAGCTTTCATATAATGATTCTCCTTCTCTCTGCTGGAAAGATGTAATCTCATTCCTTAGTTGAGCTGCCTTGACTTGAGGAACGAATTTGACTAAGAATTTCTCAGCCAAATCATTCCATCTTCTGATTGAATTAGGGGCTAAAATGATCAACCAAGGCTTAGCCCTGTTGGCTAATGAATAAGGGAATAACTTCAGCTTTAATGCATCGGATGTGACTCCTTGCATCTTGACGCTATCTGCCACATCCATCAAATTCTTCAAGTGTGGATATGGATCTTCACTTGGCATTCCATTGAATTGGCCAATTGTCTGTAGCATGCTGAACATAACTGGTTTCAGCTCAAAGTTTGCTGCTGCAACATCAGGTTGTACAATCCTCGAATGAAGGTTGTTGAGTGTGGGGACTCCGTGTGCCCTGATAGGCATCTCAGCTCGTCCATCCCCATTCACAGATCCTTCTGCTTCCATGTCTGCAGTTCTGGGTATTGCTACAGCTCTGTTATGTCTCTACCTCCTTCTCCTGTCTAGAAAAGTTCTTTCAATCTCTGGATCAGATGCAACTTCTGGCTGGTTAGGAGGAATGTTCATACACTAGCTGGAATACCTGATAGGACAGAAAGAAGATAGGATTAAATATTACTTCACAAAAAGAAAATAGCTTTATAATAATCCCCGACAACGACGCCAAAAACTTGTGCAATTTCGCAATGAATTATAAATCGCACAAGTTCGCAAGTGCACGTGTCAACAAGTAAAAAAGTGGATGTGTGAGTTCAGATATCATTCCCACAGAGATTAAGTAAAGCTATAGCTCTAAGTGAAGATATCAAGGTAACAAAGATGATTTGTAAATGGCTAATGACTAATTTAACAATTAAGAAATAAAATAAACTAGACTAATGATTAACTAAAAAAAGTGCAGCAACCAAATAAGTTTTCCAAGTATTCAAGGATAAATTGTGATCAATTTTCCCATTATTGCAAGTTAACCATAATGCAGTAACCATGCTACAACAATCGTCCAACAAAGTTATAAATCATTAAGATCAAGTAACATATGATCTTGTGGTGTGAATGATCTCTCTACCCACAATTAACTAATTTGACTTTGTTAAACCACAATGCTTAATAACATTCAGGATTCACATATATCTCTATAGCATAAATCATAAGTACCTTGCAACCCTCTCTCGATGAATCAACAAGATTAGAGACAATATAACACTTTATTAAGCAATTCAAAGGAAAATCATACAACAAAGTTTAGGCAATACTGATTACATCACAATAAGGGTACTCCTGATAACTCATATTTTGTTACACTTATTTATTACTCTTAGTTGGTATTTTTATGATTTATTTGAATTAAATAAAGGTCTTTTGGGTCGAATCACAATTCTAGATTTTAATTGGGTTTAATTGATTTTCGTCATAATTTTCCATATTTACACTACTTTCGTATTTTGACCATATCTCACTCTACAGATGTCCGATTGACACCGTTCTTATTGCGTTTAGCAGCTAACAGGAAGGGCTACAATCTCTATTTCAGCTACTGAAGCCCAATTCGGACGAGAAGATGGTCAAAACCTAAGCTTAAGATGACGTGTTTTTGCTAGAATTTTATTTTGACGTTTGGACTTGTAATTCACATTAGGACCCAAGGCCATGTTTTATTGTTTTATTTTATTTTATTCAGCTTTTATTTTATGAATGGGCCGAAGCGGTGAAACCGTAGCCGTTCTGAATGACAGCAATTTGAGGGAGACTTTAGGAAACCCTTCGGCAGTCAGTTTTTGGGAGTTTTGACGACAGACAAGTTTTCTCTGAATTTCAATTCAATTTTGTTCTTCTTCTTCATCTTCTTTTGTTATTCTTTTTAATTTTTAATTATGTTTAACTTAGCCATGCGAGGCTAAGAACCTTTTAATCAACCTAAGGGTAACGGATTCCATGGATTAGTCTTGAGGATCTGCACTTTATTTTAAATCATTTTCGTTTTCCTTCCAAACTCATATTGATATCGTGCAATCGTGGATATTCAATCTGAGGTTCGCGATTGCAATTATGGAAAGGGATTAATCATCGGATTTGATGATTAGATTGATTGACCCTATGACCTTAAATCAAATGGGCTGATACTCTGCGATTGTATGAGTAAAAGCATCGTATTTGATCAAATGCTAAGCGATCGCTAGGAGATGGTTGTCAATTGGAAATAAGGATTCTGATTCAATTGACAATCAATCACGATTCTGATATCTCTTTATCCGAGGAAAGACGTCCATGGAACCCTAACCTTAGGTTGTTAATTTTTAATTACGAATTTTAATTCCAATTTTATATTCTGCCTTTTAAATTATTAAACTGAAAGAAAAAACCCCCCCTTTTTATTTTCTGTTTTCGAAAACAATTTTTACCCAAACAATTTCCTTGAGAGACGACTTAGGGTTTCCACTTTACTGCAAATTTTCTGAACCCTAATTAAAAAATAATAATTTTTAATTTGCGCGAGTTCGACAACTCATATCAAATTTGGTGCCGTTGCCGGGGACATTGCATCGGTCTTAATCATTTTTTGATTCTTGATCATCTTCTTCTTATTTAATTTTTGTTATTGTTTCAAAAAAAAAATTATTTTTGCGCATCTGTCTTGTTTCTGGGTTTGCACTCATTTTTGTTTCTGATTCCGATTTCTGCACCTATGATTCTGCATCGGAATTTGATTCTGCACACGCGTCTTTTCTCAGTTTTGGCGTTTTCTGCATTACGGTTTACATTTTGGGCAGTTTTGGGCAAATTTGGGGAAATCGGGAAAACTTCTGTCTGAGGGATTGGCTTCAGGATTTCTATTCCCAAAATAATTCTTTCGTTTACTAACCCTTTTTAGTATTTCTTTGTCGTTTCAGGATGTATCGGGTATTTCTGCTATTGTTCAACGTTCTCCGATTGACCTAAAAATTGGTGACGTGAAGGAGGAGGCTGTCCCGGTGATAACTCATATTTTGTTACACTTATTTATTACTCTTGGTTGGTATTTTTATGATTTATTTGAATTAAATAAAGGTCTTTTGGGTCAAATCACAATTCTAGATTTTGATTGGGTTTAATTTATTTTCGTCAGAATTTTTCAGCTTTACGTTACTTCTGTATTTTGGCCATATCTCGGTCCATAGTTGTCGGATTGACTCCGTTCTTGTTGTGTTTTTCAGATAACACAGAGAGCTACAAGGCTTATGAAGATCTCGAACTGGAACCTGGTCGATTTCGGACGCCAAGTTGGACGCGTTTTGCTGAAGTTTTATTTGATTATTGGACTTGTAATTTAAATTAAAACCCAATTACTTAAGTGGCCCAAAGCCAATTTTTAGTTTTATTTTATTTTATATATTTTATTTCGTATTATAAATAGATGGGCCGATCATAACTGAGCCCTAACCCGATTTGGGTAGGGGTATATGACGGCAGAGTAGGAAACTTTTAATTATTCTGTAATTTTCAAATTCTAGGATCAAAGCACTTTCTTTGAAGCATTCTTCATCTGTTTCTTCTTCTTCTTTTTCTTTTATTTTAATCATGTTTATCTTAGCCATACGAGGCTAAGAACTTTTTAATCAACCAAAGGGTAACGGATTCCATGGATTAGTCTTGAGGGTCTGCGCTTTATTGTAAATCAATTTTGTTTCCCTTCCCAACTCAGATTGATATCGTGCGATCGTGGATATTCAATCTGAGGTTCGCGATTGCAATTATGGAAAGGGATTAATCATCAGATTTGTTGATTAGATTGATTGACCGTATGACCTTAAATCAAACGGGCTGATACTCTGCGATTGTATGAGTAGAAGCACCGTATTTGATCAAATGCTAAGCGATCTCTTAGAAAGGGTTGTCAATTGGAAATAAGGATTCTGATTCAATTGACAATCAATCACGATTCTGACATTTTTTATCCGAGGAAAAACGTCCATGGAACCCTAACTTTAGGTTGGTTAATTTTTAATTACGAATTTTTATTCCAAATTTATATTCTTCCTTTTTAATTATTCAACCATAATCCAAAACCCCCCTTTTAATTTTCTGTCATCATAAGCGATTTTTACCAAAATAATTTCCTTGAGAGACGACTTAGGGTTTCCACTTTACTACAAATTTTTCGAACCCTAATAAATTTTTTTTAATTTGCGCGAGTTCGACAGCTCGTGTCAAATTTGGCGCCGTTTCCGGGAGAAATTGCATGTGTCTAAATCGTTTCTGTTTCTAAAAAAAAAAATCGTTTCTGTTTCAGTTTTCATTTTTCCATTCTCTTTTAATTTTCGTTTCTGTTTCTAAAAAAAATATTAAAAAAAAAATTCTTTGCGCATCTGTCTTGATTCCGATTTCTGCATCTCTGATTCTGCATCGAAATTTGATTCTGCACATGCATTTTGTCTCAGTTTTTGAATTTTTTGCATTACGGTTTACGTTTTAGGGCGATTTGGGAAAATCGGTAAAAATTTTGTCTGAGGGATTGGTTGTGGTTGTGGTGATAGTCAAGAGTGCATTGTGTGTGCTAAAATAGCATCATATCTTTCTAGTTTTAATGATGCACTGATTGATGAATCTGATTCTGAGTGTTAATCTGCATTATCTGAATTGCCTGCTGATATTATTGATGATCTGATGTGCCTCTGGCAAGTGTGGTTTTTCCATATTAAAATTGATAAGAATTGAGTCACAAAAGAGAAATTTAATTACATATTTGCTAATTATATTGATTCTTTCTTGTCAATAATATTTCTCACGTATTGATTGTATTTTTACAGGAAATAGAACTGAAAAGTATAAAAAGTTAAATGATGCGACTCATCAAATTAGTATCAGTACAATCTCCAGAGAGTTGGCGCAAGTTGACGCCAAAGTGAAGAAATCCCACGCCAAGTTGCGCTGTGCTGCACGCCAAATGCCAGAGAATTGGCGCTAGTTGGCGCCAGAATGGCGCAAACTAGCGCCACCATGCCACCTTGCGCCAAACTTGAAGCAAACCGGCGCCCAATATTACAAAGTCAAGGGAGAATGGCGCCAAGTGGCGCCCAAAAGACCAAGGGTGGCGCCAACTGGCGCTGATTCACGTGCAATTAGTTCCGACTTTCGTATTCGAGGCAGCAAGTTGGCGCAAACGTGCACCCACCCGGCGCCAACTGGCGCCGGGTTGCGGGAAATTGTACCGTGATGCTATGAGGGTATTTTTGGAAGAAGAAAAAGAGTCCTATAAATAGGATCCTTTTGACAGATCTGAAAATTCCGACCTATTTCTTCAGAAGGAGACCGACGACAGAGCTCAGGAGGATTCTTCTACAGTTCTTCTTCTTCTCTTTTCTCTGTAATTTTATGTTTTTGAATATTGGATTAGCTTTAGCCATGATTATGTTTGGCTAATTTTCCTTCATTGTGGGTAAGGTCACAAACCCTATGTGAACCTTTTGTTTAGTTATGGATTGGTTTACTTTTCGCTCTTTAATTTAATTGATTTATGCCTACTCTGTGCGTATTGCTTATCGTTTATATTAAATCTGATTAGTTTAGTAGTGAATGATAATCTGAGGGTTAGAACCCTAGATAGGAATATTGGGGTTTTGGTCCAGAAAAGGGGGTAGGATAATAATTAACATGCGTGCTAGGAATAGACGCATTCTTGATTACAAACGTTTAATTTATCTGTGTAATGCTTGATCTCAATTGAAACATTGCAAGGAATTGGGGTTTTAATTGTGATTAAAGGGCTAAATTTGCAAGGAATTGGGGTTTAGCTAATAATTGTTTGGATGATAAATTGTTTGATTGTTTATTTTAATTGAGCAATGTGAATCAATCCGTAGTGAAAAGAGGGGATCATAGGGCGAGTGTACTTACCTGCAATATCTCTCATATTTTTATCCAAATCATTTTGCATCATTCTCTTATTTTTAAAATCCAAAAATACGTCTTTGTCTTTAATTTCTATTGTTCTTCAAATCACTTGGGTTTTATATCTTGAAAGGACGTTTATAAGATATTCGCTCACAATCCCTGTGGAGACGATAACTTACTTATCACTTTATTACTTGAACGATCGGTACACTTGCCGGACTGTATCAAGTTTTTGGCGCCGTTGCCGGGGATTGTGATTTCTTATATCTTATAATCTTGAATTTCAAGATTTTTCTTTCTTTTTGTGATTATTTTATTTTATTTTCTTCTGTTCTTGTTTTAAATTGTTTTGAACATTGCTACTAATCTTCTCTTGAAGTTTTATGCGAGGCAAGGTTGATCCTACAGAATTGTTATTTGATCCTGAAATTACAAGGTTTGAAAGGCGAAACAGGAGACTTGCTCAGAAGAAATCAAAAGTGCCAAGTGCTCAATCTGAAGAAGCACCTGAAATCCCAACCATGGCAGCGAATAATGAAGCTGAAAATCCACTTATGGATACCATCCTCACTCCAGCCTTCAACAGGCCTAATTCAAGTATTGTCCAACCGAATATTGCTGACAATAATTGGGAGTTGAAGTCTTCCATAATTCAGTTGGTGGAGAGAGTTCAATTTGGAGGAGATGAGCATGAGGATCCTCACAGGTTCATAGACCGGTTCTTAATGATATGTGACTCAACCAAGCACCCTCGGGTGTCTGATGATGCTATCCGGTTGAGATTATTCCCTTTTGCTGTAAAGGGAGAAGCACTTAGCTGGCTGGAGAGGCAGCCTGCACGGAGCATTGCTACATGGGAGGATTTGTCTACAAAGTTCTTTGCAGAGTTCTTTTCCATGGAGAGATACAATCAAATGGTGAATGATATCACCAACTTCACTCAAACTGAGGGTGAAACATTGTGTGCAGCCTGGAACAGGTTCAAGGACTTGATGAGGAGGTGCCCTCATTATAATTTGACTGCTGGTAATCAAGTCAGAATATTTTTCAATGGCATCACACCTGAAGATAGAATGGTTTTGAATGGTGCAGCTGGTGGTACTATTAAAACCATGAGGGCGAATGAAACTCTGGAGCTGATAGAGAGGATGGCCAGGAATGAAAATCAAGGGGTATCTTCAAAGTCTAAGAAAGGTAGCCTTCATCTAGAAGGTAATGAGTCAGTTCTGGCTGAAAATAAATTGCTAGCTCAACAAATGGCTAGTTTGACTTCCAGGCTTGACAAGATGCAGATCGTGGGAGTTCAAGCTCAGTCTGTTGCTTTTGTCTGTGACTACTGTAAGGAAAGTCATGCTCCTAATGAATGTCCATCTCTTGCTTCTTCTGATTCACCTCAACAAATGCAGGTGAATGGTATATGGTATGACCAGCGCCCTCAGCAGCCAAATCTTCAGAGAAATCAGAATTTTTCTGGTGGTGGTAACAATTTTCAGCGGAGAGCTCAGGGAGTTGGCATGGATTTCAAATCTAATACTTATAATCAGCCTTCACAGAGTCAACAACGAGAGCCTGCTGAGTGGGAAAAAGCCTTTGCACAAATGGCCAAGACTTCTAATGAGATGGCTCAGACCACTAATACCTTTATGGAGGAGACTAGAGCCAACAACAAAAATACAAATGCTTCCATCGAGAACCTGGAGAATCAGATAGGACAATTGGCAAAGCAAGTTTCAGAAAGAATTCCAGGTACTTTTCCAAGTAATACAATTATCAATCCAAAGGAAGACTGCATGGCTATTATTACTAGAAGTGGCAAAGTGGTTAAAACTCCAATTCTAGATTGTGCGGAAGAGGACGAGAAGCATGATAGAGCAGTTGAGCCAGAGGTTGAGGTAATTGTGAAAGAAAAAAACAAAGAAATTATTACTGAAAAAGAAAAGGTTGCAGAGCGACCTATTGTCGTTGAGAAAGAGCATGAGCTGAGTCCTGAATATGTGCGGTCTAAAGCACCTTACCCAGAGAGGTTCAAGAAAGAGGCTTATAACAAACAGTATGGCAGGTTTTTAGACATCTTCAAGAAGCTGCACATAAACATCCCTTTTGCAGAAGCTTTAGCAAGTATGCCTGGTTATTCAAAATTCATGAAGGATCTTTTGTCAAGGAAGCATAAGCTATAGGAATGCCAGATAGTGACACTTACTGAGAAGTGTAGTGCCTTTATTCAGCAGAAGATTTCGGCTAAGCTTAGTGATCCGGGGAGTTTTAATATCCCTATTGCTATTGGCGATATTTGCATTGGTCGAGCTCTTTGTGATCTAGGGGCTAGTATCAATTTGATGCCTCTTTCTGTTTATAAGTCTTTGGGGATTGAAGAATTGAAGCCTACAACAGTCTCTCTTCAACTTGCTGATAGATCCGTGAGGACACCTAATGGGATTATAGAAGATGTCCTTGTCAAGGTTGACAAGTTTATCTTTCCTGCTGACTTTGTGGTGTTGGATATGGAGGAAGGAAGTGGGAAGCCTTTGCTCTTAGGTAGGCCCTTTTTGGCTACAGCCCGTGCTCTAATAGATGTTGAGCAAGGAATGATTAAGTTGAGGATGAATAATGAGGAGATTACTTATAATGTTTCTGAGGCTATGAAAAGACCCGCTGAGCATAGTGATTGTTTTCAAATTGATGTTTTTCAAGAAATCGTTCAACAGAAGAAGGTGCGTCCTCAAGAGATTGATTATGAGTTGAGAGCCTGTGAACATATGCCATTTGAAAAAAAAGGGAGTTGTTGTGGAGGTGCTTAAAGAAAAAGTTGATGACATAGAGGTTGGGGCACCTAAGGTTGAATTGAAAATTCTGCCTAATACTTTGAAATATGTATTCTTGGGAGATGAAGAGACGTACCCTGTAATCATCAATAAGGGACTATCTTCTGACCAAGAAAAGAAGCTGGTTGAAGTTCTAAAAACTCATAACTGCCATAGGGTGGTCTATTTCTGATTTGAAGGGAATAAGCCCCTCTGTTTGCACGCACAAAATTCTCATGCAAGATGACATCAAACCTGTAAGGCAACCGCAAAGAAGGCTAAACCCGATGATGAAGGAGGTGGTCAGAAAAGAAGTTGTGAAGCTTCTTGATGCAGGTATGATTTACCCTATTTCAGATGCTGCTTGGGTAAGTCCGGTTCAGACAGTTCCGAAGAAGGGTGGTGTGACTGTAGTAAAAAATGCAAAGCATGAGTTAATTCCAACTAGAACCATCACAGGTTGGAGAATGTGTGTGGACTACAGAAGGTTGAACACAGCCACAAGGAAAGATCATTTTCCATTGCCCTTTATTGATCAGATGCTGGAAAGACTGGCAGGCCATGATTATTATTGCTTCTTGGATGGGTATTCAGGCTACAATCAAATTCCTGTAGCTCCTGAAGATCAGGAGAAGACAACTTTCACTTGCCCATTTGGAGTCTTTGCTTATAGACGAATGCCATTCGGCCTCTGTAATGCACCTGCCACTTTCCAAAGGTGTATGCTCTCTATCTTTTCTGATATGGTAGAGAAATATTTAGAGGTATTTATGGATGACTTCTCATTCTTTGGTTCTTGTTTTGATTCCTGTTTAGATAATTTATCTAAAGTTTTACAAAGATACCAAGAGACTAACCTTGTTCTGAATTGGGAGAAGTGCCATTTTATGGTTAATGAGGGTATTGTTTTGGGGCACAAAATCAAAGATGGGATTGAAGTTGATAAAGCTAATTTGATTTTGATTGAGCAACTTGCAAGCCTTCCTTCAATGCTAAATATTTGGAGTTGTAGGACATGCATGTTTTTAAATTTTCAAGGAATTCTCTAAGGTTGCTAAACCAAGGTTAGTAAAATCAGAGTTTATTTTGATGCATCATGGCATATTTTGAGTAAATACCTAAAATTGCATGAACAGGAGGTGGGTCCTCAATGCAAATTTTATCAACTTCTTAGATTTTGTGCCCCAAAACAATCCCTCATTAAATAAAATGGCACTTTTCCAAACAATCATCTTTCAAAAAACTTTGATAAATTATCTATGAAGTACCAAAGGGGCAATGGAATTGCTCATGCTTCATTTTTTGGTAGAATTGGAATTTTAGCCTTCGTCCAAAAACAAAAGAGGCAATTTCCTACCACTTCCATATCCAACACTACAAAATTGCAAGAAAGTCGGGGAAAGCCTGAAACCATATTCTTAGAAATCATATCATAATATTTCTTGAGGCTTCAGCTAGTTCCCGAGTAAATTGAATTTCTCATTATATTGCATGGATAAAAATTTTCAAATTAATGCTAGCCCACACAAAGATTCATAAAACACTGCCAAATTTTTGTGCCGTAACCAATTTCAAGAAAGAAATATCAACCCTGGGGATTGGCTATTAATCAATAGGAGTGTCAAAAAGGGGCATTCTAATGCATAGTTTTTGTTTTTCTTGACAACAATTTAGTCCGAGAGTTTGGATTCTTGAACTTGGCAAAATTTGGATTGATATTCCGAATACTTAATAACGGTTTCTTGACTGTTTAAGCATAAACCAAAAATATTTATGCAATTTCTTGTCAAAACCATCCTTATTTATTGCACATTTAATTCGGCTTTTCTAGTTTTAAATTTCTTGTTATTTTTTCTTTTTGCAATGCTACTGCGCAATTTGCAATTAATTTCTTTTTCTGGCTCCACTTCTTAGCTTGTGCACAATTTATTCTCGGCTTTTTGGAGGCTGCTACCACTTTTCCACTTCTAGTAATAATAAACATACAATCTCCTTTGGATTGATAACTGTATTACTTGGAAAAGTACCTGGAATTCTTTCTGAAACTTGCTTTGCCAATTGTCCTATCTGATTCTCCAGGTTCTTGATGGAAGCATTTGTATTTTTGTTGTTGGCTCTAGTCTCCTCCATAAAGGTATTAGTGGTCTGAGCCATCTCATTAGAAGTCTTGGCCATTTGTGCAAAGGCTTTTTCCCACTCAGCAGGCTCTCGTTGTTGACTCTGTGAAGGCTGATTATAAGTATTAGATTTGAAATCCATGCCAACTCCCTGAGCTCTCCGCTGAAAATTGTTACCACCACCAGAAAAATTCTGATTTCTCTGAAGATTTGGCTGCTGAGGGCGCTGGTCATACCATATACCATTCACCTGCATTTGTTGAGGTGAATCAGAAGAAGCAAGAGATGGACATTCATTAGGAGCATGACTGTCCGTACAGTAGTCACAGACAAAGGCAACAGACTGAGCTTGAACTCCCGCGATCTGCATCTTGTCAAGCCTGGAAGTCAAACTAGCCATTTGTTGAGCTAGCAATTTATTTTCAGCCAGAACTGACTCATTACCTTCTAGATGAAGGCTACCTTTCTTAGACTTTGAAGATACCCCTTGATTTTCATTCCTGGCCATCCTCTCTATCAGCTCCAGAGTTTCATTCGCCCTCATGGTTTTAATAGTACCACCAGCTGCACCATTCAAAACCATTCTATCTTCAGGTGTGATGCCATTGAAAAATATTCTGACTTGATTACCAGCAGTCAATTTATAATGAGGGCACCTCCTCATCAAGTCCTTGAACCTGTTCCAGGCTGCACACAATGTTTCACCCTCAGTTTGAGTGAAGTTGGTGATATCATTCACCATTTGATTGTATCTCTCCATGGAAAAGAACTCTGCAAAGAACTTTGTAGACAAATCATCCCATGTAGCAATGCTCCGTGCAGGCTGCCTCTCCAGCCAGCTAAGTGCTTCTCCCTTTACAGCAAAAGGGAATAATCTCAACCGGATAGCATCATCAGACACCCGAGGGTGCTTGGTTGAGTCACATATCATTAAGAACCGGTCTATGAACCTGTGAGGATCCTCATGCTCATCTCCTCCAAATTGAACTCTCTCCACCAACTGAATTATGGAAGACTTCAACTCCCAATTATTGTCAGCAATATTCGGTTGGACAATACTTGAATTAGGCCTGTTGAAGGCTGGAGTGAGGATGGTATCCATAAGTGGATTTTCAGCTTCATTATTCGCTGCCATGGTTGGGATTTCAGGTGCTTCTTCAGATTGAGCACTTGGCACTTTTGATTTCTTCTGAGCAAGTCTTCTGTTTCTCCTTTCAAACCTTGTAATTTCAGGATCAAATAACAATTTTGTAGGATCAACCTTGCCTCGCATAAAACTTCAAGAGAAGATTAGTAGCAATGTTCAAAACAATTTAAAACAAGAACAGAAGAAAATAAAATAAAATAATCACAAAAAGAAAGAAAAATCTTGAAATTCAAGATTATAAGATATAAGAAATCACAATCCCCGGCAACGGCGCCAAAAACTTGATACAGTCCGGCAAGTGTACCGATCGTTCAAGTAATAAAGTGATAAGTAAGTTATCGTCTCCACAGGGATTGTGAGCGAATATCTTATAAACGTCCTTTCAAGATATAAAACCCAAGTGATTTGAAGAACAATAGAAATTAAAGACAAAGACGTATTTTTGGATTTTAAAAATAAGAGAATGATGCAAAATGATTTGGATAAAAAATATGAGAGATATTGCAGGTAAGTACACTCGCCCTATGATCCCCTCTTTTCACTACGGATTGATTCACATTGCTCAATTAAAATAAACAATCAAACAATTTATCATCCAAACAATTATTAGCTAAACCCCAATTCCTTGCAAATTTAGCCCTTTAATCACAATTAAAACCCCAATTCCTTGCAATGTTTCAATTGAGATCAAGCATTACACAGATAAATTAA
Source organism: Gastrolobium bilobum (assembly GCF_033153095.1). Classification (NCBI taxonomy): domain Eukaryota; kingdom Viridiplantae; phylum Streptophyta; class Magnoliopsida; order Fabales; family Fabaceae; genus Gastrolobium; species Gastrolobium bilobum. Next base: position 137,255 of record NW_026900160.1, read on the forward strand.
ACGTTTGTAATCAAGAATGCGTCTATTCCTAGCACGCATGTTAATTATTATCCTACCCCCTTTCTGGACCAAAACCCCAATATTCCTATCTAGGGTTCTAACCCTCAGATTATCATTCACTACTAAACTGATCAGATTTAATATAAACGATAAGCAATACGCACAGAGTAGGCATAACATAATCATGGCTAAAACTAATCCAATATTACCAGAAAAGAGAAGAAGAAGAAACTGTAGAAGAAATTGAGCTCTAGTCGTCAGTACCTTATTGAAGAAATAGGTCAGAAATGCTTAATTTCTGTCAAAAGGATCCTATTTATAGGACTCTTTTTCCTTCTTCCAGAAAATACCCTCATAGCATCACGGTACAATTTTTCCGCAACCCGGCACCTTGCACTCCGGTTTTGGCGCACGTTTTGCCGTTTGTACCTCGAATACGAAAGTCGGAACTAATTGCACGTGAATCGCGCCAAGTTGGCGCCACCCTTGGTATTTTAACGCGCACCACTTGGCGCCCATTTTCTCCCTTTGACTTTTTTTTGTAATTTTGAACGGCCCAAGGTTTTTGTTCGTGTTTGGCGCAAGGTGGCATGGTGGCGCTAGTTT